>NC_055993.1:137031692-137333936 GCF_018446385.1 Zingiber officinale
CTAAAATCATCTGTAAGTTTATAAGGATATATCAAATCAATAAGGTGGCTGATGCTTCAAGCACATCGGTTGAGCAAAATCATACAAAACATAGTAGATTCAAAACCATATCGAACGTCATACCTTCTACAACAGCATTGGAATAAGGTTATATTCGGTATGAAAAATATGATGGGACATCCTTTTGACTTTTTTTTTAAAAAAAAAAGGCGCCCTTATGATTCTGATAATTAGGGTGCAGTGCCCTCTTGATTTTTGACCAATGACATGCCCCAACAAATCAAAACCAGTTAAAGAACAACTGCCTTATCCCAACAAGTCAATCTGTTGTTGAGTCTTCATTAATATCCATCTAGGATATATATTTTGACATCAATAGGTACAGAAACAAAATTGAGCGAATATGGGCCAAAAGTTTTCACCTCATTTTTTGCATATGTACCTGAACAAAGTCTACTGGTGCTGAACCAGCTGCAAAATAGTTTGAAGTTTCATAACGGCCAAAATCTATATATCCCTACAAAATGGAGTGGCAAATTATGTTTGTGTTCTGAACAGAAGATACATTTAGATGTGCAGAAATGTTGAAGTTATCAATACATAGCTCAAAAAGTATTTTCCTTTCTCATGAAAACAATAGTAGGTTGACTTTGTTAAAATCTGACAAAGAAAAAGTAGAAAGACACTGACATTATAAATCTAAGAAGTTTAATTTGAATTGAAGTCCAAGGTTCAGACACATAATCATAATGACCCAGTTTCTGTAACTGCTTTATATATCCCTCTGCAAGTGAAATATTAGAGCAAAGAACAGTGCTGATTAATGAGATATTGTGTGGCAATCCATCAGAAATGACGTGGCTAATACATAAAGAATATTTCCTTAGCATGACTTAATACCATTTGTGGTTTTGGCTAGTAAGCAATCAAATCATCAAGTTTTCACCTAATGCTAATATATGTGTTCATTAATCAATATTCCATATCACTGAACAAAGAAATTTCAAAATAGCATATGTGGTTAAGAAGCAGAATTAGCTGAAGAATGTAGAAGAAAAATGATGACAGTAAAGCAAAATTAAGGTCCCAACAAGTTGGGATCAGCAACATGAACCTTTTGTCACCAGTGAATTGCCTTGGGACAGTGATATCATTAGTCAAACTTAATAAACACCGAATTCAATAATAATGCCTCTAATATTGTCTTCTTCGGCTCTCCATAAAGGTTTTGACAAATAGAATAAAATAAATAATTGGTGCATCTACAGATCTCTGTTGAAGGTTTTATAAAATATGTTCCAACAGTCCTTCATCAACACCATTAATTTTTCCAATTTGGTATACTGACAACATCACTGTAGTAAGAATTAGCAGTCTAAATACAAGCAAATAGAAAAAGAAGTCACAGAATGAGCATAGAGCTCACATCCTTACCGCTTGAGAACAGCGCTCCACATCCTTGCAGAATCGAACCACCAAATCAGCATCCTATATATACACGGACAAACTGTAGATTCAATGATACACATGTATATGGAAAACTTACTAATGCTCTATTCTAAGGATTATATTTTACATGACTAAAATATGAAAGAAAAGGAATTGCAATATTAGAGATGGGTATTACAAAAAATTATACATGCTAGAGTAAAAATCTAGTAGGGATAAAGGTCATTCTTTCATATTGGAGCACATCTAATAGATTTTGGTTACTGCCCTCTTCATATGACCTGCAATAATCATCTCAAGAAGATCCTCGAACATTAGATTCCAAAAAATCCCTAATTTGTAATTCAACTTCATAACTTGTTCATTACAACCCAAACATACTTCTAGTGTTTTAGTAGACTTTGCCAAATTGATCAAACACAAAGACCTAGCATCAAGGAAGGCCACATTGATCATTTGTATTCATGTTGCTTCACCTTTTTTACAATAACACCTATAGCTTCTTAGTGTAAGACCACATAATCTTACAACCAAAGAAACCCACATATCCATTTCGCCATCCAAGCATTTTGTATTTGATTCTTGTTGGTTGTTGAGAATTCCATAGTTGGTCACCCCTTCATGCCATAATGTTCTCTTATATTTCCTGTACATCTTTCAGTTTAATCTATTGAGCAGTGCTAAAAAACATCCAATGTGCATACATGATGCACTCAAGGTTTAAAGTTTTGAGTAGATATTGGAACAAAACTGTTTCGTTTAGATTAGGTGTCGGTCTCTTTGAGGAGGCGGAGAAAGCATCCACAGAAGAGGAAGAGGCAAAGGAAGAGGAGCAATGACGAAGGAGGAAGAGAAGAGGGCCGATAAAGGAGGAGGAGGCAAAGGAAGAGCATTACAAGGTAGAGGAGGTGAGCGAGGGATAGGAAGAGGCATACCGCATACCTTGAAGAAGTCCCACTCATTGTGGAACCCTAGTCTCCTTTCTCACTAGCGAAGGAAGGCTCATAGAGGAGGAAGGTAATTGCAATTCTTGCAACTATGTGTGTCTCGTGCCTTGTTGTGTGTCAATTGGCGGGCAGAATGAAAAACTTTAACCATGTCAACTGGCACAGAATGAACTTTAATTCTTTGGGTGCAATAGTTGCTTTAATTTTATGTTGTATCACATGGTAGGATAAATTATTTGCTTCAGTAAGACATGCTTATGATGCCATGTCTCAATGTTATATAAGCTTCTGATGTAATTTGTTTCATGCAGATTAAATCTTTCTATAGAAGTATCTCCTTAATCTCTCCTTCTGCCCTCAAAGAATCATTATGAGATTACAGAAACAGTGATATAGCTGAGTAGAATCCCTGACAAAATTTTAATTCTTGGAATATAACAAACCAAGGATATAATTCAGAAGTTGAGCTAAAACAT
Organism: Zingiber officinale; assembly: GCF_018446385.1. Classification (NCBI taxonomy): domain Eukaryota; kingdom Viridiplantae; phylum Streptophyta; class Magnoliopsida; order Zingiberales; family Zingiberaceae; genus Zingiber; species Zingiber officinale. The sequence continues at coordinate 137,034,565 of NC_055993.1, forward strand.
ATATCCTAGTAATTAGGCAGAAAGAACACTTGTTTTGGCTTGTGAGTGAAATTATACAAAGTAAAATTTGGCTATATTAAAAGAGACTTGGTCAAGGTATTCTCACTAAAACCATCAGTTATTAATTCTAAAGAATGGAATTGTTCAAAAAAGTGATCATTTCGTACCTTTCCATCATATTCAAAAGTATGGCCAGTCCACTCAGTCTACTAGCAGCTCAAAGAAAACAATCCATGAAGAATCTCCAAATGATGACAATTTAAGCATATAGTCTAGTGTTTATCATTTAGAGTGAGGATACAAAATCAACAAGGCGACTAGTATTATCCAAGGCGTAACAGCTAGAACTTGGCACCGTGAGAGATGTGACGTAGTAGAAGTGCAAGAAGGTTGCTGTTGAACAGTGAGAGAAAAAACAGAAACAAGGGAAATATTAAGAAAGATACACACATGGACAGGTTTAATGTAAGAAAAGTAAAATGGCACAAGAGACTAGAAACACCAGTCATCTTGTAAAAATAAATCATTTGCGTGGCGATCAAGAAGGACAAGTGCAAGTGACACTCATGGTTTTATGTGGCCTCCTAAGTGGGTTTAAAAAGGGAGCACATAGCAGAAGCTAATGGCCACATATGCAATCTGCATATGCAATTTTTTTGAGAGAAAAAAACCTGTGGTTAATTTGAACCAATTTAAACTAGACCTAATCAACTTAAAAGCATACGGTACCCTATTCCATAGCTTATAACTTGTAATTGTAAATGTTAACTCAAATTCTTATCTTGCAAATGATAAAGATTTTTATATATTAACCATATGCATGCTTATACGCATGATATATTTTACACGATGGATTAATATTGACTATTATATTTCATATGTTTTTGCATTAAATGATCGATATATATATTCTATGTGAAAGTATGAATTGGATGCAGTAATTAGTATACTTTATCGTATATATGTGAGTCTCATAGAATTTTATCAAAATATATATTTTTTTTAATATTTTGAATAGTATCTGCACATACCCCTGTCTACTGCATGTGTTATGTGGTAAATTGACCATAGAGCATTTGCATACGTTTTTCAAACCTTAGTGATAATATAAACAACAAAGTAATATGTGTTTCCCAACAAAACCATTATGCTAACTTTATGCATGTAAATCGTTATGACATTAAATCATTAAAACCTTGAGGGTCCTAAGGATGAAAAGAAGCAGCACATATAAACAAACAAATAAATTCTTTGTATTGTCAATATCAAGCAGTTATTGGCGTCATTTCTCTTATTCTTCATGTTAGATTGGCTGAATGGAGTGAGAGATCTGATTTATCGCTAGACTTTGAAACATAATCAGGAATAGAACCTAACAAAGAAGAGAAACAAGAGCTTATGCTAGATTTGGTAATCTATCCTTCCGTACACTAAGTCAGATAATGAAGACCGACAGTAATAAGGTGTAATGTACCTAGACCGAAACGGAGAAACGCAGAAGTGAAGAACCCAAAAGTTAGTGAACTCCCACCGCTCGGCATTCCTGTGCAACCAAAGATTATCAACAATATACCTTGAGATAAAGCAGTTTTCTGGTCAAAGGGGAGAAAAAGGATGATTGTACAAGTAAAATTAATCAAAGAACAAAGATCATCGAGTTGTTAACCACTGTCCATTTGAAATTTGAATACGTCGTTACGTGCCTGAGGCAGGATGGGGGCCAAGGTCTAGGAGATCTCGGCTCCGGTTTGACAACGGAAGAGACTCAATCTCCTTCGGAAGCCACCTTTTCTCGTATGGTGAACAAGCCAACGAGGGTTGGTCCGGAATGGAAATTCTCTGGTTCGGATTGGGGCGAACTGAGGATTCGCGACTCGGCTGCCGAGACTGCAGGCTGGGCTATCAGAGGTTGCGTCCCGAATGAGCGCCGCCCACTGGGGCTTGGGCCGGCGCAGCGGTGAGATGGTGGCAGATCTGGGGGAAGAGGTGCACGGGTGGCGCCTGCGGGGATCGATGGTGTGGCGTGGGCGGAGGAGCCGTTGGTGACAAGCCGGAGGCGGTGATGGGGCGGTTGTCGGCTACGGTCGCGGCGATGCTATCTCAGGGTAATTTTATTATTTTTATTATTATTATTATTATTATTATTATTTATTTACTTACCTAATTGTGGGATGGAGGCATGGAACTGCACGGCTGTAAACGAGATTTTTGGGGTATTTAAATTTATTTGATAAGATATCTAAGTCAAGTCGAGTCGAGCTAAATTTAAAATAAATCAAGTTAAACTTCAACATTCATTTCAAAAGTTTGGTTTATTTTTTACGAGTTTGAGCTTGTTTGAAGCTTGGTTCGTTTAAATATTATCAAGCTCTCAATTCAAAAAAAAATATAGAACAGCCACATCAGCGACCCCCTTAAAGCCGGTCCCACGGATATAGAGGGAAGTAAATGTAGATACATAGCTGAAAGCGCATAGCCGGGATGCCCAGGCAATGACATCCCGATGATCGAACTCTGGATCTCTCGGCCACGAAATCATGCACCCCCAACTATGCTACGCCCTGGGGATATCAAGCTCTCAATTCAAGTTTGGCTTGAGCTTGGTTCGAGTTTGGCTTGAGCTTGATTTGAGTTTGGTTCGTTTAGATGTTATCAAACTCTCAATTCAAGCTTGTTTGATTGTGTGAAACTTTTAATTGTTTGATTGGTTATTAAGATTAATAATTTTAATTTATTTATTTATTTATTTTATTATTTATTTAGTATATTGAAAAGAGCTTTATTAATAAATATGGTTCGTGAACATTGTTCATTAACGTTGTTTACGAACATTGTTCACAAACGTTAACGAGCTGAACACATATGTGTTCAAATTTATTTGTTTAGCTTAACGAGCTGTTCAAGTTTGTTTGTTTAATTAATCTTATGTATATTGAACGAACATAAATAAGCTCTTATCAAGTCGAACACCAAGTTTGTTTCACAAATACTTGGTTCATTTACAGTCCTAACTGCACGCACGATGAAGTCGATCCTTTTCGGAATGACAACGTGTAAAATTAAAATTTAATTTCTTCAAAAAAAATATTATGCATACATTTTTATATAAATTTTTTTACTTACCTAGTTAATATTATTTAATCTTAATTATTTTTTTTAAAAAAAATCAAATCATTATAAAAAAATCAAATTACTTTAAATGATCGCTACAATCAGGTTGCTATTCTAATTTTATAATAAATTTATTTTTTTAAAATACATTTAAAATAATTTTGATTAAATTTATAAAATATATATATATAAAAAGTATCAAGTTGCTATAATAATGTTGAAAAAGTTGAAATTAGAATAGTTTTAGAAGGAAGGGACCCTAATTAAAAACATCCTTTTTAAATTTTTGCCCATGATTTATCCATAAAATTTAAAATATTATTTTATAATTTAAAAATAATATAATTATAAGGTGTTATCATTTAGGACAGGGGTTGCCTTCTATAAATTAATAATTATATTTTTTTTTCATTCCAATAAGAAAGTTATATTATTTACTCATCTTAGATGCTATTTATTTTAAGAAAAATGATTTACAATGGAAAAAATAGACACATAAAATGATAAATCTATAAAAATAAAAATAATATATTATAAATTTATATATCTATCTTTAAAAAAAAAATTGAGATTTTTTTCCTCGATACTCAAAATAATAATAGTAATATGCATTCCTATTGCAAGCAAACTCAAGCCAGGCAATTGATAAGTAGAGCAAACATTTCCTGAAACTAAATAATAAACATTTCCTAAACTTACACTTGGCAAGTTTCAAAAATTCATGTCATCTGTGCTTCTTGATTTACATGATAATTAATGAAAAACTTTCATAAAACCGGCTCCATCATCTCTAAAATTAATCAAATATTAAAATTAAAAACATTGGCGACCAGAAGACAAGTTCTATATCAAGATGAGCGTATATAGCATACAATCACTCAGCCTATGCTCCCCAAAGTCACTGGGAGTGCCAAATTTTAGACAGCAGATTTGCCAACAATTAAAATAAATTCTGAGATACTACTACCAGGTGCCCTAGAATCAAATATTTCACAGAAAGGGGGAAATTATTGAAGGGGCTTGATTCAGGGCTTCATTTTCTCCCAGCTTCACCTGTTTCTCTGCATATTGATCTACTAGGTGAACAGCAAACTAATTTTGTGATGCTTTTTTTTCCATTCTATGTGGCATGGCAATGCGGGATCAGAATGATTTTGCCACAGCCTAACCTGCTTCTAAAACTTACTGATGATTCGAATCTTCACTCGCGACGATATTTTTCCCAGAATCCTTTCTTCATCTTAGGTCCACCTCTGGATGTTGATTGTGATGGTTTAGCAAGGGAAAAATACTGCTTCAAGAAAGACCTTCTGTAAGATCTGCACTTCGAATTGGTTCCTATCTTGAGGTTTTTTCGAGCCCCCTTCCCATCATCAGACTGAGCGTCTCCAAGTGCATCAGTTTCTGCCATTTTACCCTTGCAAGATTTGATTATGTCCATGCCAGCCTTCTCGAATAGCCTTATTGCAGATTTTTCTCCATGCGTACAGACAGGGCAAGGTGGGTCGTATCGGTTGGTTTCAATAGTAACTTTCTCCAAACATTCGGAATGATAAAGATGACCACAAACCAAAACAGCAACCACACAGTGCCCTGTTAATCGCTTTGAGCATGCTTTGCAAATCTTCTGATGAGGAGGTGTATCCGGAGGATTTGAGCAAGCTCGTTGGCTTCTACATGATGTAAGGTTGACACTGTCAGCTGACCATCTTTCCTTATTTGAAGAAGCCACAAGCTCAAAGAATGCCCGCGTGGACCAGGCATCAGAAGACCCACCATGGGAACCACCTATGGAGAAGTCATTGCTGCAGGAAGAGAGCACAAACGATGGCCTTGCTCCAGCAGAGCTGTTCTCATCAACAGATTGAAGGGATGCTATTCTGCTGTCAGATATCTCCTGTGAGAGTTCATGGCCGGGTGATTGGAACAGCTTCCTTGTTAAAGTTGGATTAGACGGCAAAGAATCACTCAAAGAAGATGACAGATCTGCTCTAGATGCAGATGACAAAGGAATTAAGGCCACTGAGTTTATTAACTTCGAATCTGAAGCAATGGCTAATTTTGATGATGTATGGCCCATTCTCTGAATTTAAATCAAAGGGAAACATGAGATTAATATAAATTGCCAAATAGAAGAGGAGAATAACCAGAAACAACTTATTCAATCTCACCTTGGGGGATGAATTATTTGCAGTGAATGGAGTTTCTGTTTGATTAAAGAATACATTAAATTAAAGCCAAAAAAATTTCTAATAAGAGAGGTAAAGGAAATGCAGTAAATGGTTAGTAAAGGCATCAGAGGATAATTTTATATATAACTTGTAGTATCTCTTCATCTTTATCCTGAAATAGAAGATCATTTTAGAAGGACCAGAAAGTGTCTTCATCCTAAAGCTCATTAATTATTGGTCTGATTAATGATCTAGAATTTAAAATAATTAAGAAATACACTAAATACTGACTATCAATATCACATACACTTGACATGTGAAATAACACGCCATGGAGATGACAAACTACATTACCAATCTTAATTTCTTAGTTTCCTCATGAGTCTACATCTAATTTAATGTATCTTCATAATAGCTTAGCAATTTACATGCATGGAAAATTTTGACTTATCTATAGCACCTTCCTCAAAACATTCTCCATGAACTTGACGCACATTAACCACTTCAAATTATATGAATATTGTTAGCAATTAAAAAAAAACCATACTAAATACCAGCAAACAAGAAAATCAAGTTACAAAAGAAGGAAAACTAAAGAACACAAAAATCAAACAAGATGGCATATTAACCTAGAAAAGAACATTACAATTTCCTTCCTACTGCAATTGATTCACGGTGACTGACATTACAGAGCAGATGGTTGATCCAGTCTTTTAAAAAAGAAAAAAGGTGAAAAAAAAATACAGTACAGTCAATTTATCCTTTGCTCGTACTATATTTCTGTCTTAAGGACTCTTGGACTAAAGCACACACCACCACCCCTGAGATTTTCATTGCAGAACATATAGTTGTTGGATTTTATTTCCTTTAGGTGGGCTAACATGTGACTTGTCACATACGAATTTATGCCATTAAGAAACCAAATCCGCTATGTAATCTAACTTAAGTTTATTGGATTTTGGTTATTGGATATAGACTTCACATGTGTAAAACCTTAAATGCATACTGTCATTATCTATGGGCTGATAATGAATGCGGATCCACTATATATGGGTATGGTCCCGATTGGATTAGGGATCGATAGTTGTCTGCATCCCCATTGACGTAGAGAGTTCGGCACCAGATCCCTAATTCCGAAGGAAAACTGATAAGTGTGAAGTATATATGGTTTTTATCATATTTTCGCACTACATTCGACTCACTTTTGCATATATAATTCGTGGTAATTTGATTTTATGCTTCATTTTCATATTTTATTGTTCCTAGATACTGCTCTCGTTTATTTTGGATGACAGGAGGAAAGATTGGATCGATACAGGGAGCAAAAATGTCGAAATCCAAAAGCCCAGTCCTGCCACGGGCGGCCGTGGCAAGCTTTGTTGTCCTGCCACGGGCAACCTCTCTGCTGGCCTGCCACGGGCGATCGTGACCAACGCCACGACCCGTGGCGAGTTTGGTCTTTGCGCCACGGGCAGCCATGGCCAGTGCCACGGCATGTGGCGAGCATCCAACCCTGCGACTATAAAAGGCAGTGTGTTCATCAAAGTCTTCGTCCCCTCCTTGGGAGAGAGTTTCCACTCTTGGAGAAACCCTAGAGTCATCACCTTCATCAACTCTGACGCTCCATCCACCTCCGATGCAAGAAACTACTCCGAAGACTTCTCCCTAACATCTCTTAACCCTATTCTCTAATTTGATTGTATGAATGCTTTCGTTGTTGTCTTTGGATTGTCATACCTTTGTTATGGAGTAATTCTCATGATTCTAAGATGTAGGGAGTAGCCCTTTTGTTATGTGAACATCTTTTCAGTTAATCTATATATTTGCATGTTTTTTGTTTGAGAGAATGTGTGTTTATAATCCGGATCTACCGTATTAACACGATCTCAATGCCAAAAGCACGAGATTTATATCCCACAAGGGATTGGTGATGAACTGAAAGGAGAATCCGATCCTCCGACGCGTAGAAAACCGAGACGCAGAGAGTTGGATATGAAAGTGCAATCCGGTTTGCCGTGAGGAGCTCTAGGTCATCATAAAGCTTAATGGATCAAACATAATTCACTGTAGACCATGATTAGGGTTGATACGCCGTTGTAGAAGTAAAAGTTCACATCAGATACCATATAATAGTCTACCTACATAAATACTCATTGAGGATGAGAAACCAAATATAGATTAGATGTTTACATTCATTTGGGTAAAATCGAAATCCTAGAATTGCCCTTCACCACTGCCTTCTCTTAGTGATCTCACTGTCACTTTCTATGATTCTCTCTGCATCCCTCTCTCTCAAACCTCTCGTTCTTGCAATCTCAACTCAAGCTTTCCCACTTACTCCCGTGAACCAACCTTCGAACGTCTCTGCGAAATCAATTGGAAATTAATCAATTGTTCCTGTGGATCGATATATTTTATTACTTAACGATAGAGTCGTATACTTGCGATTTCCCACATCAAAGACCACCCCCTTGCTCCTTTTTCTTCCACAGGATTTCAGAATCTAGAAGACGACAATGGCTCTTCCACTGCATTCAAGTTCCATTGTCGTTATTTAATTTTATATATTTATTTGTTATGTCATACTTTTGATGTTACTAGATCTTTGTGTTTTCTCGTTCTTTTGGTTTCTAAAATTCATGAGATTAGAAGAAAACTCTAATGGCTAACATGTGGTATCAGAGCTAAGTTGATTTCATCGTATGCTATGGCAATAAAGTTAGGGTTTTTCATTAATTTGGTCTTCTTTTTTTTTATGCTAGATTAAGTTTTCCTAGTATAAATCAATATTTGATCGTCAAAAATCTTGAAAGGAAAAACATAGGATAGACTTAGTTCTTCCAAGTTTTCGTGTTTTTCACAAAGAACATGAAGAACAACGGAAACCGTCGTCGATTTCGTGGAAAAACCATCTTTTGATCCATTTTAGGGCAAATCGCGATAGGGCCATAGTCTGGCAATCGATTATGGCCAAGCCAAAATTTGCGAACAGAATTCGACAATCAATTAATAGCCTTGAAGTCGATAAAGAATTAATTTTAATCAATCAGTCAAATCGAATGAAGACACCAATTCACTAATCGATTGATGGACTTGAGGTCAATACAAAATCAATTTAAATCGATTAGCCGAATCAACTGCTTAAGGCAATCGATTGTTGGCTTTAGCAATCAATTGTCAATACTGAAGTTGAGAACAGAGGGCTGTGGGATCGATTAGTGTTTACCAATCGATTGCGAATCAACAATCAATTGATTAGTATGTTCTGTAATCAACTAACGGGATCGATTGGGTGATACCAATCGATTGACATAAATCATCAATTAATTGATGGTCCTAAAATCGGATCCACGGTCAATCGATTAGTTGTTACCAATCAATTGTCATAAAGAATCAATTGACTGATCAACCTAAACTTGAGCTATTAAAGTTGATCGAGTGATTATATGTTCGATTAAGGTTCCTAAGGATTTCTTGAGTCTATCTACACACGTGTTAGTAAATTGAACTATTATGTCGGCCCAAAGGACGACACCTTAGATAGGTTTAGTGCATTTTGTGTAAATAGACATATATTTATGTTAAGAGTAATTGGCCAAAAGGAAAATTACTTTTATTCCACATATATGTTCAAGAGTAGCTTATAACTAAGGAACACATTTTTTTATTTGTTTAGATCGTATGCATAAAATATGTCGGTCTAAAGGCATATTGCATGGATGATTAAGATAAATATTGTTGGAATTGTAAGATTGAAAACAAAGTCTCACATTGAAAACACATAGAAAAGATCATAGACTTATAAGGCATTTTGAGTAAAGCCCAAAAATAAAACCATGAGGGCTTAGGCCCAAGTGGTCAATATCATACCATTATGGAGATATCTAAATTCCTTCGGCCCTAACAATTGGTATCTTGATTAGGCGCCTTCAAGAGCATTGGAGGCGCCTCGGACCTTCAAGAGCATTGGAGGCGCCTCAGACCCGGTCTTCGTGACCGTTTGCAATCGGATAGAGCTTTATCCGATCAAACTGCTTGGAGGCGCCCTCAACCCCCTTGGAGGCGCCTTCAACACTCGGGATAAGATTTCCAGGAGCTATATAAAGGCCCCTGGAGCTAGGAAATTAATCAATCAACTTAGTATTCAATTCCTAGCAATAGTTTAGAGCTCTTAGTGTGTAAAAGGTTTCTCCGCCTTCAGAGAAGGAGACTTTTCTAGTACGCTTTCCAACCGCCTTGGATTAACAACCTTCCTAGTTGTAACCAAGTCAAAATCGCTGAGTCTTCTTTCTTTTCTGTTATTCTGCTTTATTTTATTTTCTTATTACTGTTGCTACTTTTTTAGTTGAAAGCTTGAGGAAGGTATTCTTATTTTGTAGGCAATTCACCCCTCCCCTCTTGCCGGCCCCGCTGCACCAACAAGTGGTATCAGAGCCAGAACACCTCAGAAGGACTAACCGTCGACTGAAGTAACAAAACGATGGCCGAAGCTAACATCTATCCACCAGCATTTGAGGGGGAGTTTGCTTTCTGGAAGCAACGAATGGAGGTATATCTTAACACAGACGCTGATATTTTTTTAATAATGAAATTTTGTTCTGAAGCACCAAAGACAACGAATGGAGAAGACATCGAACAATACCTCTGGACCAATAAGCAACGTGACGAGTTTATGACAACGTTCGGGCTGAATTTCACCTTCTAAGCGTACTACCGGATGAAGAGCTTGATAGGGTTGGTGACTACCAAAGTGCAAAAGAACTTTGGGAAAAGTTTTTAAAGCTCCACGAAGAACCAAGAGAAGCCGACTCCTCGATGGATACTGAACCGTCAGAAGACTTCGAGATCGAGGAAACTGCCAGATCAACCCTAACAGCCGAATTTCATCCCGCGGACACAGAAAGCTCAATCATCCCAGATGAGCATCGATGACGGGGGAGAGTCTTCAGAAGAAGACAACTCAACAAGGGGAGAATCAACGACCGACAAGGTAAGTCAAGTATGGTCTCCACCTCCTGATCAATTGGTTAAGTCAATCAAAACGTTGCTGCAAGATTTTTGTGAATTATAAAATATTTTGTCAAAAGAATTTTGCAAATTAGAAACATCATCGAAAGATTTTTTCGAATTAGAAAATATAGTGTCAAAAGATTTTTGCAAATCAGAATATTCCTGTCAATTAGAAAAATTATTAACTAATAGTGAGTTAAAAGAAACAGCCTGTCAATTAAAGGATTTTGGCAAACTAACAATAAAAAAGATACTACAATTTTATGAATGTTCAAATTTCCCTACTTTAGATTTGAGTAATTATGATAAACTAAAATGAAAATTTAAATATCATAGTTAGAGCATTTGATCTAAATTAAAACTTTAGACTTAGCGCTTTCAGCGAGAAAATTAAACATTAAAATTGATTTATGAGGCTTTGTCTAAGGAAGTGGTTATTGTTCCAATAACCAAGAAGGCCTAGTGTCTCGCTACGACCTGGAAGCCAAAATATTGGAATAAAAATGTTTAATTAACTTTCTGATAAAGCATTAAAATTATACTTAAATAATGCTCTAGAAAGTTTTTTTAAAAAAAATATTTTTTTTGAAATTCTTCAAAAATATTTTTTAACTTAGAAAAATGTCTAAAATTTTATACTTTGAAATTTTTTAAAGACTTAGAAGCTTTTTCAAAATACTTAGAAATTTGTTTTGAACATATTTATACCCCGTTTTTGCTGTGATCAAAGGGGAAGAGATAGGAACCAGTTAGGAAGAGTTAAAAATTAAAAAAAATTTCTTAGTGTTGCAAATTCTTTTATTGCAACCTTTCTGCTTAAAATGTTAGTTTAGTAATTTCTTTAAATTACTACATGTTTATTTTTGTTTCCCTAACTTGAACTTGGGTTGATGTACATCAAAAAGGGGGAGATTATTAGACCCCGTGGGTGTTTTGATGTGATCAACCAAGTTAGGTTAGGTCCTGCTTGTTATTTGATCCCTGTGTCTAAGTGTGCAAGAACTTAGGAGCGCAGGAAGACGCAGCTAGCGAGAAGGAAGGAACGGGAAGGGAGCTGACGGGCTCACTGTGTCCGAAGGACGAAAGAGCTACGGAAGAGTACACCGGTCGACGAGAAGAACGTGCGCGACGTTCGAGGGACGAGAAGCCGGGTCGGAAGTCTGCTCGAGGAGAAGGCCGGAAATTGGGTTCGGATGAGCCCTATTTCGGTTGGCCGAAATCACCCAAGCGATCGGAGCTTCGGAAGAAAAGGAAAAAGAAAAACTGGAAAATATTTATACCATGCAGTATTTATACCATGCCGTCCGAGGCGCCTCAGACCAGTCTGAGGCGCCTCTATCACCTTGAAGGCGCCTCAGACCAGTCCGAGCCGCCTTCAAGAGCATTGGAGGCGCCTCAGACCCAGTCTTCGTGACCGTTTGCAATCGGATAGAGCTTTATCCGATCAAACTGCTTGGAGGCGCCCTCAACCCCCTTGGAGGCGCCTTCAACACTCGGGATAAGATTTCCAGGAGCTATATAAAGACCTCTAGAGCTAGGAAATTAATCAATCAACTCAGTATTCAATTCCTAGCAATAGTTTAGAGCTCTTAGTGTGTAAAAGGCTTCTCCGCCTTCAGAGAAGGAGATTTTTCTATTGCGCTTTCCAACCGCCTTGGATTAACAACCTTCTTGATTGTAACCAAGTCAAAATCGCTGAGTCTTCTTTCTTTTCTGTTATTTTGCTTTATTTTATTTTCTTATTATTGTTGCTAATTTTTTACTTGAAAGTTTGAGGAGGGTATTCTTATTTTACAGGCAATTCACCCCGCTGCACCAACAAACCGTAGTTCGTTAAAGTCCAAGTACATCGACATCAAGTTTCTAGCGATTAAAGAAAGACTTCAGAGTCAAGTAATGATAGAACATGATTCCATGTTGGCAAATTCACTCACTAAGGGTTTGGTGCCTAAGGTGTTTCATGTGCAAATTATAAATATGAAAGTTCTTATGAAAGTACTCATCTAGTAGGAGTGTATTTATTTTATTGCTCTATATTTATTTATAAAGACAAATATTTTGTTTTGAATATTATACGTACATAAAGCTTAAAACGATATTTTATATGTTTATTTGACACTCTGAAATAAAATATCACGATTTACTGGTTTCGTTTAGCATATAGTGTTTGTAAATGTGATATAGATTCCTTCTAGAATCATAAAGTTTGATATCATTTGTTATTGCTGTTAGAGTGTATACTAAAAGCCTAGCTTTTGGTATGAACATTTATCTAGAAATAAGAATCACATTGGTCAAATGTCTATATTTATGATAAATGTAGTTGCTCAATTAATTTATATTGTAGATAACATGGTGTGTGGTGTCACACACAGAAGATCATGTTATCGGTTCCTTATAAATTATAAACAGTGGCTCACGACCAAGATGGAAAGGAACAAACCATTGGAAGGTCGTAGTGTAATTAGGTATTAGTTTATCTTAACTATATAATTACACTAGTACACTTAGAGTGTATTGAGTAGGACCATTTGAGGTCGTTCCTTTTATACTGACTTTATAAAGGAACAAAGACCTCAGTTATTATGGAAGTGTGTGCTCTTAATCCTAATATAATAACAAGCACATATATTTGATATTTATTTCTTTAATTTATCAATGGGTGAGATTTAGTTCAATAAATCAATAAGCGATAAGTTGGAAATGATATTACTTATAGTGTGTGTTGTTGATTATAGAAGGAAGCGTGTCCTAGTGATCTAGGTTGAGAATGTCCCAAGAGGAGCTCGTAAGGATTTGTTAAACCCTGCAGTGGACTTAGTCAGAGGTGATGAAGTTGAGTGGTACTACTCTTGAGCTAGATATTAATTAAGTGAGTTGTCGAACTTACTTAATTAGTGGACATTGTTATCTTAAACACAGGAGACTAACACACTCGTGATAAGGAGCCCAAAATGTAATTTGGGATTGGTAGTTCATAATAGTTATCTAGTGGAATGAATTATTATTGATAAAATTAAGTTGTGTGTTCGAGGCGAGCACGGATGCTTAATTTTATCGGGAGACCAAAACCAATTCCTCCTCTCGGTCCCTATCGTAGCCTCTTAATTATAGAGTACTATACCCACCTATACCCACCTTCTTACCCATCCTATAGGGGCCGGCCAAGCTAGCTTGGAGACCAAGCTAGGGTCGGCCAAAGGCATGGTTCATGGGTTCATGAGGTGGTCGACCCTATCTCGAACCCAAGCTTAGTGCTATTAAAATAAAAAGGAATTTTAATTTTAAAATTTTTTTATATAGATTATATAATTTAAAAGAGAGTTTAAAATTGTAGATTAAAAGGTTGATTTTAATTTTGTGAAAACTTTCCTTTTAATTATATTCATGATTTAAAAGAAAGTTTGAAAATTAAAAATTCTCTTTTATTAGTTTCTACAAAAGATTAAGAAAAGATTTAATATCTTTCCTTATTTGTAGATTGAAAGGAGATTTTAATTTTTAGAGATAACTTTCCTTTTTAAAAATTATCCACATGTTTAAGAGAAAGATTTTAATTTATAAAAATTTTTTTATTAACCAATCATGAAGGGATTAAAATTATTGGAGAAATTTTATAAATTTCTAGAAACAAATTAGGAAGTTTTAATTTTGTTTTAATTAAAACTCTCCTTGTTTTGAGAGAAGTGGCCGACCATTATAATTTGAAAGAGAAAATTATTTTAATTAAATAAATTTTCCTTTTCAACGGCAAAAAATTAAGGAAGTTTTATTAAATTTTCCTTATTTGCCAAGACTAAGGATTATAAAAGAGGGTAGAGGAGGCGAACGACTCTATTCTATTTTTCCTCTCTTTTCTCCTTGGGTGTGGCCCTTTCTTTCCTCTCCTCTCCTTTGTGTGGCCAAACCTTCTCGTGGTGGAGATATCTTTGGTGGCCGATCAGAAGGAGAAGAAGGAGAGAAAGAAGCCTCTTTCTAGCATCCCTTGGAGTATGGTGGTGGTGGCGAACCTCTTCATCCTAGGAGAAGTTTTGATGGCGAAACTTGTAAGGAAGAAGAAGGTGCTTGGTGGTTCTCATCTCGGAAGATCGTTGCCACACAACGTCCAGGGTTAGAAGAGGAATACGGTAGAAGATCAAGAGGTCTTTCTAAAAGGTATAACTAGTAATTTTTGTTTCCGCATCATACTAGTTATTTTTGGAAATAATACTAAATACAAGAGGCATACGATTCTAGAGTTTCGAATTTGTTTTCGATATAGTGTTCTTTTGTTTTTCTTTCCCTTGTGATTTGATTGTTCTTTTCGGTTAACCTAAAGTTATTTTAGGAAATTAAATATTAGCTTTCCATAAAAGGTTTTGTCTAGTCGGTGGTGGTTGCTCCCGTATCCAAGAAGGTCATGTGCCTCGCCACGTCAGTACTGGGAACCAATTATGGAAATTAATATTTAATGGAATTAATAACTTAAGGTGATTTGGGTCGAACGTGTTAAGTTCCGCAGGAGACCCAAGCCAAAACTTAAAAGAACGAATAGATTAAGTTTTGGATCAAACGTGTTAAGTTCCGCAAGCGATCCAAAATTTAATTTAAAAGAACACATGGTAGCTAGGAAAAGGTTCAGACCTTTGTACAAAATTTTTGCACAGTGGAACCTCTAGGTTTTCCGAGTAGCAACCAACAATTGCAATTTAGCATGAAGTGTTTGCAAATATGATACATTAGGGCTAATTGAAAATTAATATGTATTGATCACATTTCATATAATTTCCATACTATACATCCACATCTAAATCTATGTCATTAATGACATTAGTACTGTGATTATGTTAAGGTTTATTACCGTCATATATAGTTATTTAGTCTTATACCAATGAAATTAATAGACCAAATTGATTACAGGGTATTCTGTACCCATAAAATTTGACATTGTTATTGACGTCAACTAAACTTTTTTCATATGTTGTACACAAATCACATGTAGCCCAAGTGGAAGTTATCGAATTCTATTTCCTTTAGGTGGGCTCACATGCGACTTGTCACATACAAATTTATGTCGTTAAGAAACCCAACCCGTTATGTGATCTAACTTAAGTTTATTGGGTTTTATTTATTGAATGTTAACTTCATATGTGTAAAACCCTAAACCCGCACCATCATTATCTTTGGCTGATAATGGATGTGAATCCACTATATATGGGTATGATCCCCATTGGAAAAGGGATCGATAGTTTTTTGCATTCCCCATTTACGTAGAGAGTTCAACGTCGTCGCCTTAATTCCGAAGGAAGACCACCCCCTTGCTCCTTTTTCTTCCATGGGATTTCGGGATCTAGAAAACGACGCTTTACAACAATGGCTCTTCCGCTGCATTCATGTTCCATCGTCGTTATTCAGTTTTCTATATTTATTTGTTATGTCATGCTTTTGATATTACTAAATCTTCGTGTTTTCTCTGTTCGAGTTCTTTTGATTTATAGAATTCATGAGATTAGGAGAAAACTCTAATGACTAACAATAGTCTCATAGAAATATTGCCAGGCGGCCAAGTACTATATAAAAGAGTAAATGTAACTAGATTTTATTTTAAAATTATGACCGTTGCAACTAAATTCTTAATTGTCTCCTTATTATATAAAGGAAATTCAACATTGAATGCTGAAGGGCCATGGATGGACTAGGATATGAGATTTTCAGTAGAAAAACAAGAATTGCTTGTGATTAACCAGTAACCATTCTCTAAACAAACCAAGCAACAAGAATCTCTCATAGTCTGCCCTTGCTATTGGAAGATACATTACAAATGGTTAGAATAGAACAATTCAGAACCATGAAGGCAAAGAGAGACTAATACTACTCTTTAATTATAAGAAAGCAAAAGGACAGTACTAACATAGTACAGTTAGCCAGAGCAATGAACTGGTTTTGAGAAGCAGATGAATCAAAAAAAAGACAAAAGTTAACTGGACAACTCTTAGCAAAAGTTATTAAATAATATGGTGTTGGATTAATGGAAATGACCATAAGACATTAGTTTGGCATCCCTTGTGACTTGGCAGACCAATCCAAACGATGCAATGGACTATTACCTCCTACTGTTTTCTTGGTTTGAAATACAGAGTAGAATCACATGTGGCACTAATAAGAAAATAGAGAAGCAAAATGATACAATGGGCTATTACCTTCCTACTGTTTTCCAGGCATGAAATACATAATGGAATTGCATGTAGCGCTAATGAGAGAATAGAGTAGCAAACAACTCCAGATAACAGACATGGTTTCCAAGTTATGCAAGTGACATCTATAAATCTTTGGAAGTTAAGTGCTCGACCACCGAATAAAAATGGTAAATTTGATATATAAAAAAATGCAAGTAAATAAGAATTTTCTATAACAAATGAACAATATTATTGTTCTTTGGTGCCATGAAAACATGTAACTGACTCAAGAAATGAGATTTGTGGCATATTCTACCTTGAGTAACATCTCTTGACTTCCCAGCAGTTCCAATTCTAACTGGAGACTTAAGCCACTTTTGTAGTTGGAAAGCATTTGATGGACTGCCACTATCAGAAAATATTTCAGTTTCATTTGGTGATTCACTCTTAATCTCAAGCATAGCATTCTCAATATCCTGTTGAGCAAATTGGGCAGCATTTTCCATTGCATCCTCTATGTGTGTTCGGTTATCCCACCGAAAGCTCCAAGTAGGCGAGTTTCTAGAACTCCTATATGTTGAAACTTCAAAACGAAGAGGACTAGGCAAGGGTTTGTCCTTTACAGCCACACAACAATTCGCCCCCATGTTGATTTTGTACTGACTTTCCCCTAATGTGTATAAGCTTACGAAGAAATTAATGTTGAGGCCTTTTAAAGATAGAAGCACTACGTTTAGTTTCCTTCATGCAGGAGCCTGAAAAAATAATGTTGTCCATTGAATCTCCAAAAGTTCCTATCACAAGAGAATGGCGATGTCTTGAATTTTGCATCAGAAATCATGAATGTGAATTTACAAAACATATGAGATTGCAAAACAAGTGAAAACAGGCATTAAAACTCCAGAGGATATAAGGGCAAGAACGAGAGAAGAAAAAACTTCTGAGAATCATAGATGATCTAAATCAAAAGAGCACTGATTGATGCAACAAGAATGGTATTTCTATAATCTCTTCTCTTCTAACAGAAAAATACAACTATGAGAAGAAGAAATAGAATTCCTAGTCCATCATGCATCTAAATGTAGAAATCATGGTTAAATTTTTTGATGACCACAAAGGTGTCAAACAGAACCCCTTTGTTCCCTCAGCATGTCTTAAGAGAATAAACTCAATTACTGTTCACCAGAGATGAGAAGATGGAATCTGCTATGGAGAAAATTAAGGAGGCATTAAAGACCCACTAGACAAGGAGTGTTTGAATATTCAAATCATCAAGAAATACGGTGAACATTACCATCAACTAAAGACTTCAGTGGTTGACAATTTGATCGCTGTCACCCTCAATATCCAAGTTATTGGAACCAAAAAATAATTACGTGCTCAGCAAATTTCCGGAAATAAAACATAAATAAAAGACAATAGAATCCACTGTGGACCAAACAAGTAATACTGAAATTCACTATAGGATATCGTGACAGAAGTTAAGATCAACAGTCAACATATTTTGAGTTATAATAAACAGCTAAAGGGAACTAAAAGCAGCTAAAAGAATATCAACAATCTTTGATAAAAGGAACCAGTATAATTATTTCCGAACCAAGTGGAATCTCTAGAGAACATGAAGGGGGGAAAAACCCACCAAAGTTTTATTTTGGTGGCTCCATTAGATCGTTTCATAGGGCAAAGTCTTCTCAAATTGAAGATAAGCTACTTCGGAAATCATACTTTCCAATACCAGAAAGCTTCACTCAAATCAACCAACGTATAAGAAAGCCTATTAATTAAGTACCAACAGTCTCCTCGATGTGCAATTCTTCTTGGTTTGAAATATAAAAAAAAAATAACCTTTTTCAGTTGAATCAAGAGCGGCACCTTTAGAACCAAAGAAAACCCCGCTGATGAGAAAGAGAAAGTTCAAATCAGCCAAGCATCTCTCTGCGTGGATCGCGGTCAGAGGAAAGCCACAAGAGCTACCGCCGGAAAAACCGGTTCAGGCGCTAAGATCGACCAAGCGAGCTCGGGGATTTCGCGTCGAACCCGTAAAATCTGGCGCGCTCTACAGCTCGCTGACTCGCGGATAACCCGTACAAAATTTAACCAACGAGCCTTTTCTCCCTCTGGCCAGAAACCCCCTAACAAATTAGGGTTCTTGGCGCATCAGTTCTCAAGCTGCTAGTGGCGCATCTCATTGTTTCTTCCATTCCTGGGTTTGAGAGGGAGAAGGTCATGGGTGCGTTCCTTGGGTGCTAATATATGAAGATATTTTAAACTTCCGTACTCACACGTAGAAGACTTTCGCCCACTTGTTTACCCGCTGACAAGTGACGGAGAATTATACTTTTCCCTGGGCAATTTATTTATTTCTTTTTATTTACTAATTCTATATATAACCGGTTGCTATCAGCATAAATCAAAAAACTTCTACAAACATAATATTCTTATATTAACGGTTTATTAAAAAAAATGCATATCATAATTCATCGAAATTAATTATCAAAATTGAGCCTGTCCGACAACTTATCGCCCTTTAAGAAAATATTTAAAATTGGCATTTAATCAAACTTATTGCAATAGTTTAATCATGTTAAAAGTGATTTTTTAATTATATTTTATTGTATTTTAATATTATTAATTAATTTTTATATTTTAATATATTATCTCGTTATTTGAAAAGATTAATTCTATTGATTCAGTAACATAAAAAAAAATTATTATTATGAAAAATACATAAATAAATCATTTTTATGGTTTAGAAAGTATTTCCTTTACGTATATTAGTGGGGATAGATGATCTTTATCTATTTTATAAATGAGGATTATTTATTCTCACCAATATATGTAAAAAAGAACATCCTCTTTATAAAAAAATGATCCATCTCCTCACAGATCAATATTACAAGTAATTCAAATACTGATGACATATAATTTATCCGATAAAAATAAGACTCTTATTACATATCAACTCCTCCTATCAAATAAAAAAATATAAAAATCTAATTAACCTCATTGATTAGTGCTTAGATGACTAATCTAATTATTAAGGATTGTAATAGGGAGGGTTAAAATCTAACCCATAATAAATTCGTTCCGACGGAATTGGTTTAGACCTATCTAAATGGGTTTCAAAATGGATCCAGGGTGGGTTCCGGGTTTAACCGGATCGACCCCCGTATAATATTTTTTTATTAATTATTAATTAAATAAAAATTGATAATTATTTTTTAATTGAATAGATTTTTTTATGATAATATTTTTTTACAAAATATTATTAATATAAATATTAAAAAAATTAATGTTTAATTAATTTTTTAAAAAATATTTTATATTAAAAAAATAAAATATGATGGGTCTAATGAGTCTAATTATGATCCACCCTGTCGGGCTCATAGGGGCGGGGGCGGGGTAAGTCCAAAGAGAGGTGAGGCGGGTCCTGGGTTTGGCCAAATTTACCTCAACCTAGACCTGTTGCCATCTCTACTGGCCCCATAAAATTTTCATATATGCTATTAGGGGTAAATTGAGAAGCGTGAAGAGTGGACGGTCCAGCATCCATTGGATGTACCCTATTTGAAGAAAAAAATTCCTATTGATCCTGCAGAAAGAACGAGGGCCCCCTTTGAGGGAAGTCAATGACACGTATAGGTCAAAAGTCCAAGGGCAAGATGAGGTTCGGCCGGTCGGGTAAGGGTCGGATCAATCGATCGAACCGGTCAGAACCGAATCAAAGATAACCCGCGCGGGGAGTCGGGTTTCCGACGCTCATGGGGAACAAGGTCGCCGGGCCGAGCGGATGGCCCGCTCGGCCGAAGCACAAGGCAGCAATGTCGTGAACAGTCTTAGCCGAGCACATGACAGGGAATCTCCGGGCACACGACCGGGAATCTCTCGAGTGGATCCGTACATACGTCCAGTCGGACGTGAGGGGACTGCCGAGCGGCCGGACGCTCGACGTGGGAACAGAAGGGACAAAAGGACAAGGGAAACATCTTCTGACAACAAGCATGTCCAGCGACCAAGTCATACACTAAACCTTACGACAGAAGGTTCTGTCGTCCCATCAGAGAGGTGCTCGGACTGTAGCGGTATGGTGTCAGGCAAGCTCCTCTGACAAGCCCATACTGAGGTATGGTAAGAGGACACGTATTCGTCTCGGTATGTGTGCATCAGCCTCCTCATAGCTCTATATAAGGGTCCTCATACTTCGCGGGAGGTACGCGATCTTTGATCTTCGAAGCCACTTCCTTAGTTTCCTCTTGCATGACTTGAGCGTCGGAGGGTCGTCGCCGGGAACCCCTTCCCGGCCCGACTTCTTTGCAGGTTCACCGGAGCTCCATACGGCCGGTCAGAGAGCCACGTCATCGATTCAGATAGCGCCATGTGCCTAGCGTCCATCGATTCAGTGTTCAGACAGGATCACCTATAAATAGACTATAGTTGGGAATCAAACCGTGGGTGCCTAGGTGACAACTCGGATATCCTACCGTGGCATCGTAAAGGATCATTCGGTCCACTTCATGCGGATCGAGGGATTATCCATAATACAATTGCGGTCGAATCGCAGTAGCAATTCAGCTGCAATTGATTGTAATCCCTCCATGGATTAAGCTTTCCATCCAGGTTGTAGTTTTGGTCGGTGTGGGTGGCTGGAGGTCGTTGGCGGTGGGCGGGTTGCCTGACACCAAGTGGGTGGTGGCCTCCGATTGCCCACCCAACCTAAATTAAAACCTAGGTGGGAAGGTGAACCCAGGAATGAATCACAACCAATTACAGCTGAATCACGATCGTGATCCGACCGCAATTACATTGTTGATCATCTCTTGGTCCACAAAAAGTGGACCAGAGGATTCGGTGTGAGCCCTGAGACTTTAAAAAGATAAACTCAGTTAGCATCGTTGACTAACCCTGGGGTGACAAGTCTGGCCCTATGGAATTTTACCACTCGCCACTAGGGTAAATCAGGAAGCGCTCGCGACAGGTAGTCCAGAAACCCAGCATCCTTTGGTTGTGTGTCTTATTTGGAGGAAAAATTTCTATAAATACATTATAGTTGGAGATCAAACTATGAATATTTAGATAAAAACTTAGATATCATAGCCCCGGGGCATAAACTCCTCCTATCTCATGTGGTAAAAGATGATTCGCTTGCCTCCAGCGCTCTCGCTAATTCATCCCTAGGTCAACACATAGGAGGTAAATTACGAGCGGCTACTAACCATTAGTGTAAATGGTAAGGTATGAAGAGGACACACTTGGACGCGCCAAATTTCAATTTTAAAATCTTATATGACAATATCCCATATTTTAATCATAGCACCGAACTCTCGAGTAAACTCCTCCTATCTAGCACCGTGAACCAAGGGTTAATATATACTGATATACATTTGATGGTTAATATATATGCTAATTACATTTGTTGACACATACTACTAATCATAGTCCACATCTGTTTCAATATAATAATTAATTAATTAATTGCACCAATTCGGAAAAGGTCACACGCTAATCAGCAGGCACCATAAATGCCAAGCTTCCTTGAAATGTCCCTCTTCTTAAAATTTGTTTTTTTGGTGTTGAGCAATAATTAAACATCTCCCCTGAAGGCATAAACATGCGCGCCATTGCTCAGGGTGTTGGTTATATAGGTTTGTTGAATTGAACAAGAATCATTCCGAGATAAAGACAGAGGAATTACTCTCCATTCTACCTTTGATCTCCTGATTCTGAGTCATGCTACGGATTTCACCGTTTCCGTCGCCTCCTGTTGCTGCTGGTGGTGCGCCGCCCTCGCGGCCTCAACGGAGTAGAAGTTCCCCAAGATACCGGAAACAGGAACAGAGCAGTTGACGACGCCGGTGCATGCGCCTCAGGGCGCGTTGAGGAGGATCTGCTCCAGGGACTCGCGCACTGAGGACGGCGTTCTCAGCCTCCACGCAGTGCATTGCTGCGCGGCGAGGCAAAGGATGGAAACCAGCTGGCTCTTGTCCCGCTGCAGTCGACTCACCTCCGCCGTCAGCTCCTCCAGCTGCATCTGCTTCCGCATCCGCGACCGCCGCGCAAACTCCCGGTTCGACTGATCGCCTCCATTCTCTTCTGCCGTCTCTGCCTCATCAACGTCTCCTCCTCCAATGACGACGGCTGTGGCGGCGCCGTCGCCATGGAATTACTTCAAAGATCCAAACTTGCTTCTAAATGTAATATGCAGATCGAAACGCTGCAGTCGATGTTAAATTGAGTTCATGAGAAAACGTAAAACCAGTAGAGGAAAACCACGGAGAAGGATTGAACCAAGTTCATTAACTCTGAGACGAGGATTTCATTTAGGAAAACAGGTGACATGGACAAGAAACATCAAGGGGAACTATCTTGTCATGAATTAATGAGACAGTAGAGAAGTTGAAAAATCAGATTTTGACACTACGAATCACAGAAAAAATGGATTTTGATATTGTAATACTGATCAGAAATCAAGGCTAAAAGCTTAGAAGAAGGAGAATTGGAGGACCAGAGCACAGTTTCAGAAAACAGGGGAAGAAGGTGAAATGACAGAAGAACATTTATAGAAACAATGTTCAAGATATTACAGGAATGAGAAAATAAACAAAAAAAAAATGCAAAAACAAAGATAAAGAACAAGCGAGGGGAGCAGCTCTTTTGGAATCTACTGCGAAGGTTGTTGGGGGGAGGTGGCGAGGCATGTGTGTAAGAAATGGGATCTTCCACGAGAATCCAATTTCAGCTGATGAACAGAGAGAGTTGAATAGAAAGCTTCCATCTCTGTTGCATTTTCATTTTTTTTTCCTGAAAAACATCCGTAGAACAGTATGAAATACTTTATAGTTCTCGGTCAGTGTGCCGTATAGATCATCTTCAGTGTAGTCATTTCCTAATTCAACAGGTTGCTGTGCGAGAATGAGTTGAAGGCACATGAAGAGCATGGAGACGAGAGTCTAGCCTTGGACTCTAATGCCTTTTCTTTTGTAGTTTTCTGAGAAATCCCCATTTTCAAAAACAAATCTTGTCTTTTGTCCTTTTTTTTCTCTGGTTTTATTCCACCAGAAACTTAGTCCACGGAAAGAAATAGTATTCTATTCCCGGCTGGCAATACTGTCTTCTTCGTTACCCACCAAGCCAATCCATCTCAGGACTATCTGATGAGGTGTTTTGATGATTCTTCTGATGCAAGAAGCAATCAAGCAAAAGAAATATTAAGTCTTAAGCCTATCATGAATCATCAGCCAAATGAAGATTCTGATAATCTTCTCACAGATTTAGTCGACACATTTTGTCACTGTCAAGCAGAGGATTGGGTGTGACCATCACCCACAGTTCTGCTGGTACTCACTGAAACATGATTCCTTATCTTCATGAGAACTTTCCGCAAGACCACTTATTAGAAGAATGAACGAATAGTTAGTCGACACATTAACTTTTCTCTTAATCAAAGCATCTATTCTTCTTTAACTGCTAATCTAACCTATAATCAGGGATTAATTTCTTTACCCACACTCATTGGGAAAGGTAGACAGTCAAAAAGTGGCTCCCTTCCAATTGTGCTGCGTTCTTTCTTGCGCTCCCAACTCATTAACCACTAGAGCATTGACCCACAATAATGCAAGAACCTTTGTTTCTTTTGCATTACTTCTCGACATTGATGTGATGGGGTTTTGGGCAACCTTCTTGTCCACCCTTTGGATACAAAAGGTACGTGTTTAAACAATTGTTAAGATTAAGATTAAGATTTATGGTGAGGAAGAGATTGATTTGATTTTATGTTTGTGATTACATCTCTCTGTTCATGTAGCTTTCATCCGGCTGCTGTATCAAACAGCAATGGTGGAACCTCTCCGCGATCCCCTGCGGCACTGACACGAGCAGGGTGAAGGCATGCAAGTCTCCGACCACCGGCAGGAACAAGCAGTAGATCTCGCTGGTCATGGGGCCCATGTGGAGCGGCCGGCCCTCCCCGAAGTCCACCTCCTCCAGCCCCAGCTTAGTCCACGGCGAGATCACCAGGCTCGCCGACAAGTCCGGCCGCGTCCAACGCTCCTCCAGCAGATCCACCACGGACCGGACTTGGCCGTCGCGCACTCCCTCCTTGGCTGCTTGCACCAGCATGATCCCACCGCGGGCGCTCGAGCCGGACAGCTCCGCCGCAAATGTCTCCGCGCAGGCCATTACGAACGCGTTCCCGAAGTAGCCGCCGGGGAGCTCCGGCCTCAGCCGCCGGCGCACGTTGACCGAGAAGAGGAGCTTCACGCGGAGCGCCGGCGGAGGGTCTAGTGCCTTGACCCACGCGCGCCACACGTGCCACGCGAGCGCCTCGAAGGAGGTGCACTTGAGCGACGGCACGCACTGCTTCTTGAGGTGGAGGATTTGGGCAGCCGTGAAGGTGATCGAAACAGGGGTGAGCGGCTGAGAAAGGAGGAGCTGGAAGATGCTGTAGCACTCCTGTGTTTGGCTACTGAACTCGGGGTGGGGGAACTCGATCCGCGGCGGCTCTCGAGGCTTTAAGAGGCGGCGGTCGTGGACGACGGCGACGGGCACAGCAGCGCTGGGTTTGGCCGTGAGCAGCGCCCACGCGTGCAAGAAGTTCGCCGTGCCGATGGCGTCGCAGAGGCAGTGGCTGATCGCCGTGCAGAGTATCATGCCGCCGCAGCTCAAGTACGTCACCTGATGGCCAATCCAGATGCCAAACTGTTAATCCCAGCAGAAAGCTTGGCCGGATTTGTCAATGCCGTTGCCGCTGACAAATTTAGAACCGGAACAAGCAAAAAACAAAAGAATAAATTGAGCACGAAATCCGAGTCAACTCTGTCCTCAGTCTCCTGACCTGAACCAGGAGTGGTGGGACATCAATAAAGCTCCGTTCTTCGTCCGTTGGCTCATACAGGAGCTTCCTCCAGGATCGGTTGGGACGGGCGGCGCCTCGAAGGAACTCGTCGGCGGTGAGGATGGAATGGGCCTCGGCGAAAACCGCCCCCTGGGCATTGCAGTTCACCACAAGCTTCTCTCTGCCTCCTTCCGGGCTCCGGACCAGCCGGCCAGCGAGGGGGTAGTACTCCACGAGAGCCTTGCCTAAAGAGGCCGCGAGGGCCTCCGCCGCCACCGACCGCCGGTAGACGTAGACGTACTTGATGGAGAAGCGCAAGAAGGGCTGGTCGTCGAGATTGGAAAGGTATATAGTGTGGCGCGGCGTGGGGCTACTAGGGCGCACCAAGATGGGATCTTTGGGGCAATAGCCGTCGGGGATCTCTATGGACGGCCTGGCCATGTCCTCGGAAGATAGCAGAACTCCTGCAACCCAGCTCAGTGATAGAGGAAGAGGACGGTGTATATAGAAGAGAAAATTGCATTTTACTCCTCGTACTTCAATTTCGTTTAAAATACCTCCTGTATATCTTTATTATTTTTATTTTACTCTTTATTGTAAAAATATATAAAATATCCAAAGATGAATAGATACCATTTTTATATAATTTAAATATTATTAATGATATTGAATAAATGTCCACACTTTCCCTTATTTCTTTTACATTATCATAATTTTTTTGACTCGTAATTAATCTTGACGGCTGGAGTTAGGTTGAGTTTTATGAGCGTTTATTGTGAAATCCAAAAATTATATTTAATAAAAAAAAAACAAGATTGACATGAGGAAATCTTGGATCGGTTGTGTTTGGTTCCCTACTCCGATTGGATTATCGAGATCGGTTGGACACCTTGGCAAGGAATCATCATCAACACCTAACCCACATTTTGAAGCACTCTTCCATGTATTTTTGTTTATCAAACTCCTTAATCATTAGTTTTGTCTTTTTTTTCTAACTAATTTTCTGAAAAAATATTCTCACAAATTCAATTAATTTTTAGAAACATTCAGAGTAGACAGCTTAATTGACTCAACTCGACTAATCTTGACTAGCTTAACTAGCTAACTAGATCGTTTGTTAACACGTTTAATGCAGCTTAATTAGACATTAACATTTTGTAGATGATTCACTAAACCATCATCTACGAAATCATGCTCGACTCCATCACTAATCAATCTCAAAATTCAAGCAAAAGAGAGGGATTAATTAATGGTGCACAGTCAGTGGCGTGACTACTTTTAAAAGCTCTTGCTGGCTTTTTAGGGTTTCATACACATGCCCTAATCAATGACTCACTGCACTGTACAGTGCCCTTCCTCTCTACCACCCACAAACATGTATTTATTTTTACTAGTTTAGGCTTGACCCGTAATCAAGGCATCTTAATTAGAATCACAATTTGAGGGCAAACATCAAACCAGGGTTAGACGCATTCGAACACCCCTCGCGGCTAGACGCGATCATTGGATGAGTAGGGCTAGGAATGGGGTAAGAGTTTGATCGTCAATCGAGCATATCTTTTTAACTTTCTATCTTTGCTTGGCCAAGTTGTAGTTTGAATTTTGAAAAAGATGATTAATGATACTAAGAGGTTGTGTGATTAAATTTTTATATTTTAATATATTAAATCATTTCAATTTAATTTTTTTAATAAATTTTTTACCTTGAGTTATAATATAAATCCTTATTTAATTTAGATTTTAAGATGGGCCGGGTACCCATCTGGAAGCCCAAATTAGGATCCCGACGCGGTTTCTGATTAACGGAAATTTTGACGTTCTCTTATTAAGGACAGTTTAGGGTTCGCTTCCTGTGTGCGCTTCGATCCTTTTTTCCTTTTCCTCGCTTCCTTCTTTATTTTTGGCGATTGAAAGACGAGCTGTGCGCGTTTAATCTAGGTAATTCCTCCTTTTTTTTCGATATTGGATCTTTACTCGAAATTTTTTAAGAGTTTTAGAAAAGCACTTTATTCCTAGTAGATTGTTTTGAGTTCAATTTGGGTTTTTTCTTTTCATGTTGATTTAAGGATAGGGTAGGGTTCTGGATTATGCCGCTTCTTTATCCGTAATTAGACGACCTGATTATCGTAGATGTCTCGTCGAGATCGGATTTTGCTATTTGGATTATTTGATGAGGTCTGCTATTTATGAATCCATAATTATCTGAATTGTGAATGCTACGGGTCAAAAATTTGGTTTTTAGGGATTTCTCTTGTATCTCGTGTTTTGGTTGCTGCTTTACTCATCTTCAACAGATTCTAAACGTTATGCTGGTTGAAGATACATCAACTAGGATAAGATGAAACTCGATGGTAGAAAACATAGAAAACTAATTAGCTATTTCTTTTCTGTTAATTGTCTTTGGTTTAATCTGGCATAACATTTGATAAAGTTCCAGCTGTTGTTTTTTCGTCACGGATATGGAGTCTTTTACTTATGTATATTAATTATTAGTCTTTGCTTGAGAACCAAAAACAAAAGGTAAAAAGAGGAGAGCATATTGAAACTGAGGGTGAGCTACACGTAACATGGGAGCTGCAATGCAGTCTGATTATAAATTTATTGTAATTCTTGAATTAATGTTTTTTTCTTCTAACATTCAGTTTCATTTATTAAAATATCATGGTTCACTCTGATATGTTTTTCCATGAATTGTTGGTGTACAGTTTTGGAGATAATGAACTGTTGAGTTGAATTTTAATTTCTCTATACAGCTGACTGTTAGCATTAGCAAATGGCATAAACATCCTTTGCTCATTATCATTTGTAGCATTATGCCAAGGTACTCACCTGAGTCTACATTGACCAACTCTGAAATGATGTTAAACATTCATAGTCAGTTCATGTTATTGATTGTAGTAAAAGGTGATTACGCTCACCCCAGGCACCCCTTCTGTCCCCAAGTTATGTGAAGAGAGATAAATCACGAGGTTAGCTTATAGCCGACTGCCAAGTGGTTAGAGGGTGAGATGAGTTTTTCTATGAGGGCATGCACTTGTCGGGAATTAATCCTTGCTCCATTGTAGCAAATCTACCACCCTCTAACCAACTAGGCAGCCCCGTGGGGACTAGTTCATGTGCCCTAGGCAAGTGAATTTTGATGATTGCAATGAGTCACAGTTCAATGGACTTCAACAATGCTATTCAACGATTGTCTTGTTTTTCTTCTGGGGCATTAACTTACAATTTTTTGATTGTTGTAAAGCATCTCAACCTTTTCTCTCCATGTGCCCTCCAAAAAAAAGTTGGTTGGTATTCTTTGCTGTGCCACATAGTTTTTCTTTCTGTCCTGTTGAGTTCTGATTGTGTCAGCCAGGAAGTAGGCCATGCTATCATCCAACTTATCTTCATTTGAAGTGATATGCCATGCTATTGTCCAACTTATCTTCATTTGATGTGATATGCGATGCTATCATTCCACTTGTTTTTAGTCATGGAGAAAATATTCTTTAGTTCCCATGAGGAAGAAGTTATTAATATTGATTAATCGATTGTCTCTCTCCATTTCTTAACTGGTTCTACCTCTGCTGATTTATTTAGTGTATATGTTACAGGAAGTTGGCTTGTGATAGTGGTCCTTCAAGCAAGCAAAAATTTCAGTCAACTAGAAGGATAAGAAATTTCAGAGCATAGATTACTGTAATAAATCAGGTTAAACCAAAATCAAGAAAATGGGAGAGCCCTTTGGGGGCTCTTTAGATCGAGGAATGGTAAATGGAGGTTCAAATACAGAAGACGAATTGCACCACATGTACAGGTCAAGCTGGTATTTTAATAAGGAAGAGATAGAAAAGAACTCTCCCTCGAGGAAAGATGGTATTGATCAGATGAAGGAATCACAACTACGAATGTTCTACTGTTCATTCCTTAGGGATATTGGCATCAAGCTTCGCCTGTGCGCTCTTTCTCTTATCTCCTTGTCTGTTCTTTTTATCGTATATTGACTATGTCCTACTCTCCAGTATGTGCTACTAATTTTATTTTCTGCTTATTACACTTGTGAATTCAAGACTTGACTTTTCTTACCATCCAAGACTTACACACTTGCATTGAGTAACTTTGCAGCTCATACTAACTATTAACTATTAGAAATTGTGATAATTGTATAACATGCCAGTATTGGTACTGTGAGAATCTGTTTGACCAGTTTACAAATATTTAGTTGATTTAAAACAATTCGTAATCAATTATTCACCATTAACTTTGCTCGTTCATCCAGACTGTCTAGTGGTTCTATATGTGTTTATTAATATTTTCAATGATTTCCTGCTATTCAAGCTTTTAGTTCTTTATATTCGCATGAAAACATTCTCTACCTTGTTTTATATCTAGATTAAGTGACAGTAACTGTTCTATATGTGTGTAGGCTTGTGTGAATTTCTATTTTTTGCATTCTTAAATGTACCTCAGTATTTAGACTATCTCTAATTCCTTTTGTTTGATGATTATTTCCATCTATAGTTATACATTATTGTTCGTCATTCCCATGTTTGCTACACAGTATGACCTTGATAATATCGACTTTTGCAGGCCACAAGTCACCACTGCAACAGCAATTGTATATTGTCATCGCTTCTATCTCCATCAATCCCATGCAGAGAATGATTGGCAGGTTTGACTACTCACGTCATTTCAGTTTATGTTGCATTGATATTTTATTAATGCTGTCATAAATGAATTAATATCTATGAATATTATCGTTAAAAAATTATGAGTTATATAATTTGACTTTACTAATAAAATCAGATTAATCTGTATGATTTATAACCTTAACAAAATTACTAATAAATAAATATTCACTTATTTTGAATAATATTAATTGTTTTTTCATTATTGATAACTGATAAGCAATACGACTAATATGTTTTGATATTCATATTAATAATGCATGTAGTAATTTCTATGAATAAATATAATTAATTAGAATGGTACATTAATGAAAATATTATTAACATGTAGCATTATTACTAATTAATAAAATACTAGTAATAATGTTTCTGCATGTCTCGTGAAACATCTCGATGATGAGGATATGTCGCATAGTTAAATGTACCTTGCCTTGTTGACATCTCGCGACGAGATCTGGCTCCAAATGTGTGAATCCAGCACGGGTAAAAATTATTTTCAATTTTGCTATTTTCTCTCTCTGCATACTCCTCTCCTTGGTTCCTCTCTCTACGTTGGCCCTCTCCCCTTCTCAAGTTCCCCTCGCTTGCTGCCACCATAGTCGCCTTCCATCTGCCCCTCTCCATGGTAGCTTTTCCCTTTATTACCTTAGTCTCTCTTTTCTCCCTTTTGTGTCCATTGTAGCTTTAGGGCCACAGCTGTTTCCACTGTGTATCGCTGCTCCAGTGCCGAAGTCTCGTGTGTTGGTTGGCAAGTAAAATGGTAATTCCTGCCCTTGTTGGCCGACTGACACAACTCATAAGTTCGAATGTTGGTCACAATTTATACTGAATTAATAATATTATTGTCAATAATTCAATTACATAAGTAATGAAATTGTATTGACACAACACAATTCAGTACTAAAACTGTTGTATCACTTCGGCACAACATAGTACAGTACTAAAACTGTCGTATTGTTCTGATCAGAAATTGAAATGCAAAATCATGGCATGGCTCGAGATTTTAAAGCTTGAGTGGCCACTTTAAAAGTCCTTGTCTTTCAGGCTATTCTATTGACTATTGCAGTTGATTCCTGCTGACATGGATGAAGAGAGGTGTTTTATTGTGGGTTTTTTTTTCTTTTATTCAGTAATCTTATTTTTTGTTAAATTTTGATGTCATAGCCAATGCAACTGATTCATGTCATTACTTAACAACAAATTGATGGAAAGCTCTCTGGTTAGATCGACTACCAGTTCACCACATTGTAGAGGGCACAATAATTTGGTCGAAATTGAATATTTAGGAAAGGTTTGTAAAAACTAATCCTACATTGATTTAATTAACCTACAAATTGTAGAGTCTGGGAATACATTTTAGCGGGAAGCAAAGTGGATAAGCAGGAACCCTTACCTGTTACTCTAGAGAGCAAGCATTTCATTTAACTATCTATACTGTTGTCAATATCTATTGGTGGTTGAAGTTCTATTGTTTCCCTGCCAGATCCCATAAACACATCCAAGGAAGAACCTATTTTTTTATTCTTCTCAATTTTGCTCTAACATCTAGGCACATGGTTAGCCTCCAGAGAGTTGGTTATGGCTTGAAGAATTCCATGCACCTTGAAGAAAATATTTACAGGAGAAAAATAGGATACATACAGGAAAATTTGAACTGTAAAAGTCTTGTAGATTGATCATTTATTATTTAGATTTTATTGACCTTCAAACTAATGATATGATATGACCATTTGTAGAGCTCAGTGATTAGATAAGGTTCATGAAGCTGATTCCAAATAGTGGGCACGCAATCCTTGTTATTAGTTGGGAGAATATTTCTTGAGCGAGCATAGATGGCTGAAAATCCTTTTTGTCAATCAATAATCATGTACGACACCACAGATATCTTGAATCACGGACTAACGTTTTACTACAAAACCACATGTATCTTGAATCATAGGCTAACACTTCGCGTACTAATATTTGATTGTTGAAATCTTCTGACATTTTACTTACTAAAAATTAGTTATATCACTAAAATCTTATCTTTCTTTTATTTCTACCAGATATTGACCTTTTCCAAGACTATATACCAAGTATTCGGTTGGTCTTTGGTTTAGTTGTCCTGTCTGAAAGCTTTTTGCAGATTACGAGGATAAAAAACTTATTTGCTACGCTAAACACTTTGCTATATTGCTGACGTTGGCTTTTGGAATTGAGTTACCTTATTTGCACAGAAGATTTCTCACAATTTAGAGAAATATGACAAGCTCGAGGGCTCCATCTTTATAATAAAATTCTGTGTAAGTAAACAATATATTATATGCTACCCTGCAAAATTTTTCCCTCATAGGATTTGACAACATATGGACCTGCCAAGTAGCACCATGGTTTTTTTTACCTTTGTGGTGCTTGTCCAGTGATAATGACACTGAAGATTATAGATTTTCATCTGTTTACTTTTTAAACTACTTTGATTTGTAATTTTGTATTCTTTATAAAGTTTTTTTTCAGATTCTTTTTTATCTTCATGATCTATTGTGGGCCTTACTGCAGACTGTTGCAACTGCATGCATGTTCCTTGCCTCCAAAGTAGAAGAGACACCATGTCGTTTGGACAAGATTGTCGTCATTGCATATGAGACAATGCATAAAAGTGATCCTAGTGCTGCAGGGAGAATTCGTGAAAAGGTATGATAAACTTCTGAACATGGATCCAGATCCTGGTTGATCAGTCCTGTAAGGTAGTGTCAGTATTATTATGTATTACAGTTGCCAAAGTACTATTTTTTTTTTTTGTTAAAGGCTACCTTCCAGAAACAAAAGGATCTTGTTTTGATTGGGGAAAGAGTGCTTCTATCAACAATTCGATTTGATTTCGATGTGCTTCATCCTTACAAGCCACTTCTCCAAGCTCTGAAGAAATTTGGGATTACTCAAAGAGAAGTTAGGCAAACTGCATGGAACCTTGTGAATGACTGGTATGCAACTTCGTACTATCTTAGCTCCCGTTATTGTTTCATTTGTGTAGTGGTCTCATTACTCTTAATAATATGCATAGGCTTTGGACAACATTTTACGTACAATATAAGCCCCACTATATAGCAGCCGGTTCTCTTTTTCTTGCCGCTAAGCTCCATAATATAAAGCTTCCTTCAGAAAGGGGTTATGTCTGGTGGCATGAGTTTGATATTATCCCTCGCCAATTAGAAGGTTAGCTATCTTACACTTTAACTAGTCTTTGGTCTTTATAATTATAATTGTTGGAGTTTATTGTTCCTGATGTATGTATGACTTGCAGGGGCAATTCAGGAAATGTGTCAACTTTTGCAATGCAATCGAAAATCCTCTGTAACTTCGTTCGGGCAGCCAGTACAAGCTCCTGTAGCAATCAACGAGAAGCAGTTCTCAAGCAGTCCTGATTCTGTTTTAAGAACAACATGCATCTCCAGTAAAAGCTCAAGTCAAAATTCTGATGCTGATCTTAACAGCCATAAACACACAGATTCAGATTGTCATATCCAAACTAACTTCTCAAGTTCTGAGAAAAAAAAGATTTATTTGGAGTGTAGAACGGGACCTCAGTGCCATAAGACTGGTACTGACATTCCAACTGCTGCTGCTAAGCATAATGGTACATCAGTGGATAAACAATCAATGAGAAAAAGGGAGCACATACAGAGTACGTTTGGTGAAATCGACAAGGATCGCATTCAAGCAACTATTAAGAGGAAAAGGGAAAGAGAAGTTCCAGTGGTTGAACCATCTTCAAAGAAACAATTGTGTATACACTAAAGATTTATCTGGCATCCTGCTTTTGTAACCTATAGAAACAGCTTTACTTGTTAGGAAGAGTAAACTTCGGATGGATCATTTCTGATACATTGACATTGAAGTCCTCACAAAATTTCCACTTTTCCCTCATATATAACCATCTCTGGAGCAATATTGCTGCACAATTCTTCAGGCAATTACCAAAAAATCATCTGTATGCATACAACTGTGTTTCATTGTTCACTTGTAAGTTTGACCATGTAAATGCAAGAAAACAATTGTTGGTATAGTTTGTCATTCTTTTCATATATGTAAAGTTCCTGTATGGATCTTCCTACGGAATCAAAATACACAAGTCTAATTCAGAAAGATTCAGAATCTTAACCAGATGTCGTTTCCTCGCTGTATGTAATCTGGATCAGAGAACCAAGCCTGGTATAAGTTTAAAAGAAGACACTAGATTTTTGTAGTCTTTACTGCAGTGTTTCCCCTAGAAAAATTGCAGTACTTAAGCTACTTGTATATTTTCATTTCATGTTAGAAACGTAAGCCGGGATTTTTTTTTTTGTATTTATTTCTTTACATTATTATGTCAATGTGTAATCGAAGTAGTTCCAAACTATTCTTTAAAAGGTGAAATATGTGACTCTGACAATCTCTTACGGCTGTCTTACACCATTAGGAAGGTGTAAATCAAGAAATCGAAGCTAACCATTATATGGAAGGATAATTTCTCACATGGGAAGTAGTTTCAAACTATGATGATATACATAGCTGCTTCTGATGCTTTGCATGTAAATTGCATGTCAACTTTCACTATTGTAACTAGTATTGTTAATGGTTTGTATATAGAAGATTCTCTTCTTCTCATTGATCAGTGATGATGATTAATAAAAAGGGGTCTTATAGAGGAATCAGATCATATTGAATCTATTATATGGAATCGTACCTTACCTCATATTACAAGAGATTCAAGTCGTGAAAATAACCTAAAACAGGTTAACACTGTATACGCTAATCGAATGTGATCTAATATTTTTTTTTTCAAAATTTCATATTGATGAAAATTTAGTACACTGCCCTTTTGTTGATCAGTCATCTTCATATGAGTTGCAACTTCTAGTAACTGTTGTTACTAGCTGAAAGAAGCATTAAACTTAAAACTCTTGTTTTGCTTTTCTTTGAAGAAAAATTGTAACAAATTTCTTGGCCGGTAAAAGAGGACAAACATGGCCAAGAAAAAGATCCACACGAGGAAGTTTTTACCTTGTGAACCCAACATAAAATCAATAAAAATTTAATTTTATTTATTAATAAGTTTAATAATTCTATTAGTTTAGCTCTAAAGAAGTTTAATTAAATAAGTTCATGTACCGTATTAAATCAGTTTTCTCACCTGACTACCTGTAATGACAATAGGCTTTAATTAAACTGAAAACTGCACAATCAAAGGATGATAGCCTTATTTGGAATCACAAAAAGAACAACAACTAATGAAGGTATTTGGTAGATGATCCTATTTAGGAGGGATACCTAATAGAATGTGGAAGAAACCTTGTCTCTCTGGAATAACAAATATATAGTGAACACCTTGTGTAAATATAAAACAAACCTCCTCTATTAACACAATGAAATGCACAACATAAAATACATATGATATACATGATCAAGGTAGCTTGGCCCACGAAAAGAAACAATCTAATAAAAGAGCAAACAACACGAACTGAACTCCAGACAAAAGCTATCCAAATCAATGGACAACAAACTATTATCCTCATTAGACTAACTTGCAAATAGATAAAAAATATAGTATACAACAACTCATACTCAAACCCTGCTGGTCACCAATAACATATATTGAAAAGCAAAGCAATCCTTCTCTTTATGTTCTGGAATCTCCAAACACTTGCTTGAGATGTTAATTCCCAAGACAACTTGAGGTAATATCAACTCGAGGTCCTATTTGTCCAAAGATTGCTATAGCAGAAATACATGTTAAATGATACTCAAGATTTATTACCACAATCTAGATCTGAATTTCTCTTCTTGTTGTACATGATTTTATGATTTGTAAAATTCAACTCACTTCTATTCAATTTCCTCTTTACACCAATCACAAATCAAGCATCTCCTTCACAATAATACTCATTATATTTCAACCCTTGTACATCATGAAATTAAGGTTAAAGGACCATTTTTTTTTTCCTTTTTTATTTATAGGATGGCATATACCTCTAGATATATGCAGAAGTACAACATAATCAAGTCTTCATACAAAAGGGAAACATGTTGCTTATTGAGCTCATAAGTTTGCTATAACCTTGCATTACAATTACCAGAACTTAAGTTCCCTGCAAGACAGAAGAAAAATAGAGAATGTCAACAGATTCAAAACTGAGATGATGTACACAAACTCAATATTAAATCAAGAGATTATGAGATATAATGGGCATACAACCTTCTTATAAATGGAGATGGTAACCTACATTGACAGTGAAAGGTAAAAGGAGAGGAAAATCATCGGCTTCAATGAAGGTTTGTAAAAGCTTCCAAACAATTAAGTTAAAAAATTAGTTTAAATAGATAGGTAAAATAGTCTCACATCAAACAATTTAAAGTAATATATATATATATATCTATATAATATGTTAATTGTGAATGGTAGAACGACAATATTACTGACAAATCATTGCCTTCCATATTGTTGTCTTGAGATTCTAGCACTGTAGCACAAGCAGATATGCGTGGACATAATGTGTATATATATTTATATAGGAAATTGAAGGTAATGGGAAATACATATGCTTAGCACTCGCTCAGACATATATGCGTGTAGAAATATAATGCATATATACATTTGCTACAAACGAACCTGATCCTCTGGAGGATGAATAATCAATGGCCGTGAGGAGAGACTCCAATGCCAGATACAAAGTTTAGTCAAAAGGAATGGCTAGAAAATATTTTTAGTATCACAACCATATACGGTAAATTATTTACCGAACCGCGTAGGAAAATTTCCAAAATATCCAAATCACATACCCTAGTTTTAAAATTACCTAATCACATGCCCAATATCCATTTATGCAATCACTTGTCTACTAAAAGTTCAACATAATTAATTAACAAACAGAAATAGAACTGCTGATTATGTTACAGAGCATCTCATGCAGCACAGTTAAATTTGCATCTTCCAACTTTCAATTTCACTTGCATAAATTCAGAGACTTTTTGTGTACATAATTAACGATGATGCTAAAACAATTAGGGAAATTTTGTTATTTTTCATTACTTGAGCATGAATCCTTCATCCGACGCACCAACCACACATTGCAATATATTACCAGGGTTTGTGGAGTAAACTTGTCCATTTGGAGCACTGGATGATGGATCCTGTAAGAGATGAACATCCAATTTTACATCAGAATCAACATAATACA
This sequence comes from Zingiber officinale, assembly GCF_018446385.1. NCBI lineage: Eukaryota > Viridiplantae > Streptophyta > Magnoliopsida > Zingiberales > Zingiberaceae > Zingiber > Zingiber officinale. The sequence continues at coordinate 137,071,702 of NC_055993.1, forward strand.
ATACCAAGGTCATTAAAGAAGAAACATATATTAAACTATAACAAATTTGCAAATATCCAATTTCTAATACATAAGCAGGTTATCAAAATCTTACAGGCACGCGCTGGAAGGCTTCATCTATTTACTCCTTGGTTAAGCCTTTTTTTTTTTTTCTAGAAAAGAACGCTTATGTACAATTGGGGAACTTCTGACTTGGGTTCATTGAACATTTGCCTTAGTTTAACCTTGACTGACAATTTAACGCAACCCTCCTCCTTTATCCGGACTTGAGACTGACCATGACTTCTGACTTTTGGGTGTGATAGAAAATTAATAGCATTTTGCACTTAGTGTTCTCTCAATGCTGGTGTTTCTGAAATGTCATTGTCAGCATCAATCTTGGCCTCTATACCCCCATTGGTCGGTATATGTGTTTCAGATCCTGCAGAAAGAATATAAGGATAAACTCATGAATCCATGTGTATCAAGTTGTTCAAAGTCTTGTGGAAACAGTTTGAGACAAGAACATCAAGCAATGCAAGTAACCAATCACTATAAAGTATAAAGGACACAATGTATAACCATTAGTGTGATACCCTGATGTAGTACCTGCTGGTTCTTTTGAGAGCATGAAACAAAACGAAATCAAAGCGGTAATCAATCACAGTGATCTCTCGAAGAAATTGTCGAAGAACCGCCGGAGAAGTCGCTGCTGCTGTCGCGGAGAAGATCACCACTCGGAACCTCCTCGAACTTTTCCACGAACCAAATTCCAGTCTCTGGATGTTCTCTAGCGCTCTCTGATCACCTCACAACTTCGCTTGCGCTCTCTGATCACCTTCGCAAACCTTCTGCTACGATCCTCTGATCTTCTCAAAGGCTTGGACGCACCTTTATAAGAAGACTAAGGAAGACGAAGGGGAAAGGACGCCCCTTCGTCTCCTTGGCGTTTGCAGCAAAGAGAGAAACGAAGCTGGAACCATGTCCCTTCGTCTCCTGTAACGCCCAATATCTCCCACTCGTTCAAGTCAATCTATAAGGTTATATGGTTTCATAGACCATGTCAGTCACATAGACTACAAGGTGATCATGTCACGAAGACCAGAGTAAAATTAGTCACAAAGACCAAATAAGTCACGTAGACTTTATGAGGATCAAGTCACGAAGACCAGAGCAAAATTAATTAGTCACAAAGGCAAGATAAGAACATCCATTCCATACATTAGGGAAAATGGTTCGTGCGACAGCAAGCACATTGAGCATTCAACTACTAAGAAGATTGTCACACCTTATTTAGCTGCTCCATAGAACGAATCAAAGACATAACTGTCCATAGAACAAATCAGAGACATAAATGACTTGCCTTTACCCCAGATTAAATTATTTACATAATTATGAACATCTCTAATCCCTCATATTGACTATATGTCAAGAGCATGTTCAACATCTTCAATCAAACAAATTATTCACAATTACATTTTATGTACTGAACTAAAAATGTAACTGGTACTAGTGAATAAATGTCACAGATGTAAATCAATCTTAATCTTCCTTTTTAGCTAGAATCTATTCATTATAATTAGTCGCTTTCCTAGTTATGCTCCATAGACCGAATCATCCATAGTCAATAGGAAACATGTTAAAGTAGCAGACACTGATCAAAACTTCAAGTAGACAGCTAAATAGTCACTTAGAGTAAGATTGAGATTAACTTATAATCTCAAGGGTCTCACATAGTAGAGAAGTAGGGATCCATTTTCCTACTACCCTTCTTGTCGCCATAGCACATGTGGTATGAATCACATGCTACGATGTTATTCTCTTTACTAAAAAGAGTGCATGTTTTTTCCAAATTTAATATCGTACAGATTTCGATCTAGACATACCTAATGTCTAATCTTGAATTCAACATATGAATTCTAATCTGGCCTTTAAGCAGATTCAGTAAATGGTGGTGCATTTACTCTAATCATTACACAAATGATCTCATCTTGACACAATTATCAAGGCGACCTTAACTTATGAGTATGTCTCTATTCATAGCTACATAAGCTGTCCTATAAGCAACGATCTTACCTCTATTCGTACTTAACAAATAGAGATGATTGTTCATGTGAGTGGACCAATCTTAATCTGCCAATATGCTTATCGAGACTTTTATTCGAATGTAACAAAGACATATACACTGAATAGATCATGACATTTTTCATTTATCAAAATGTCTTTACAATTAATTACATTCTTCGAAGTCCCAAAGACTTCACATGTCCATGAAATGACTCTTTAGTCAATGGCTTAGTAAAAGGATCAGCAAGCATATTCCGTGTAGGGATGTACTCATGAATTATCTTTTTCTTGTCAACAATATCCCTTACAAAATTATACTTAATTTCTATATGCTTGTCTTTGCTGTGATATTTGTAATCCTTGGAAAAAGCTATTGCAGCTTGACTGCCACAGTACACTGTAACAGGACTCCCACTGTCCTCAACAATCTTCAGATGCTTCAGGAACCTTCTTAACCAGACAGCCTCTTGCACAGCCGTTGCATAAGCCACACACTCAGTTTCCATTGTCGACGAGGCTACACAAGCCTGCTTCTTGCTGTTCCATGAGATGACGCCACCATTCAGCAAGAAGGCATAGCCAGATGTGAATTTTCTGTCATCAAGGTCCCCTACCCAATCTGCATCTGTGTAGCCACTTAGGCTTATATCTGATCCTTGGAAGCAGAGGCAATAATCCACTGTTCCTTTGAGATATCTGAATATCCTCTTCGCCGCTTTCAGTGTCTCGATCCTGGGTTTGACTAGAAACGACTAACTAAGCCAACAACATACCTTATATCAGGACGAGTACACAACATAGTGCACATCAAACTACCAATAGCATTGACATATAGTTTCTTCTTCATTTCGATTATTTCCTCAGGAGTCTTGGGATACATACTTTTGCTCAAAACAGTACCTTTCGCTATAGACGTCTGTTCAATGTTGCAATTTGACATATTGAAGTGTTGTAGCATCTTAGTGATATAAGTTTCTTGAGATAAACCCAAAAGCTTTTTTGATCGGTCTCTAACGATCTTCACTCCTAAGATGTACTTTGCTTCTTCCATATCTATTATGTCAAATTGTGATGAAAGCCAACTTTTGACTTCTATCACACACTTTATGTCGCTTCCAGCTATTAGCATATCATCAACATATAATGATAAAATGATAAACTTTTCTTTCTCCTTTCTTTGGTAAACACAATGATCCTCATTGACCATTTCAAAACCATAAGATAATATTACTTCATTAAATCTTATGTTCCATTGTCTTGACACTTGCTTTAGCCCATATATAGACTTCCGAAGTCTACATACTCTTTTCTCTTGACCTTCAGCAACATAATCTTCTGGTTGTACTATATAGATTTCTTCGTCAAGATTACCATTAAGGAAAGCCGTTTTTACATCCATCTGATGTAATTCCATGTCATATTGTGCTACTATAGCTAGGGTGACACGTATTGACACAAACTTCACAACTAGGGAGAATGTCTCTTCAAAGTTAATACCCTCCATTTGGATATATCCTTTTGCAACTAATCGAGCTTTGTATCGATTAATCGATCCATCTACTTTCCTCTTTACTTTGAGAATCCACTATTCCCAATAGCCCTTTGGCCTGAAGGAAGATCGACTAAATCCCAAACTTGATTCTTTCTCATTGACTCCATTTCTTCATCCATTGTAATTTTCCATTCTTTTCTAACTGAGCTTCTCAAACCTTTTTCAACTGTTCGAGGTTCCTCATCATCAATTGGGAGAATCATCAATGTCTCATTCTCAATATCAAACATTCTCCGAGGAATAATCTGACGACTACTTCTTCGAAGGTTAGACTGTTGAGAAACTGACTCATTCAGTGGCAAATTACTGTTGGTGCAATGTCCTTCAGGTCAAGGTTGACCTGGTTAACCAAGCTGAGTCTTGGTTTGGGTTTAGATGTTTGACAATAAGATATTGATTGAAGAAGAGTCAAGTAGGTCAAGGGAGTGACTGGATACTTGACTGGGAAGTCCTAGTGAGTGAAGCTAGGCAGAAGGAAATCCTGGTGAGTGAAGCCAGGTGAAAATCCTGGTGAGTGAAGCCAGGTGAAAGTCCTAGTGAGTGAAGCTAGGCAGATGGAAAGTCCTAGTGAGTGAAGCTAGGCAGATGGAAAGTCCTAGTGAGTGAAGCTAGGCAGATGGAAAACCCTAGTGAGTGAAACTAGGTGAAAGTCCTGGTGAGTGAAGCCAGGCAAGGGAAAATTCAGATGGATCAAGGATGATCGGACATCTGGTGTTGGGAAGTCCAAGTAGGTCAAAGGATTGACTGGATACTTGGCATGAGGAAATCCAGATGGGTCAAGGTTGACCAGACATCTGGTGGAAGTCCAAGTAGGTCAAGGGAGTGACCGGATACTTGGCACGACGAGAAAAGTCCAAGTGGGTCAAAGGGATTGACCGGACACTTGGTGGGGAGTCCTGGCAGGTCAAGGGAGTGACCAGATGCCAGGCATAATGTACCAACAGGTCAAGGTTGACCGGATGTTGGTTAGAGGTTTGGGACTTGGTTTTGGGCAAAACCAAGTGCTGGATCGATCGATCGATCGATCAGGCGATCGATCCGCAGATCCGATTCTGCCCAATAAGCTTCGGATCGATCGGTGAATCGATCAGAGGTCCCAATCGATCGATGGATCGATTGGGACGCTGTTTCGATATGGCCGGATCGATCCGTGGATTGATCCAGCGCTTTGCAAGCGAGCGCCGGATCGATCCAAAGCCTCCCCGATCGATTGGGAACATTCGAATCGATCGGGATCCGACCGTTGCGTCGGGTTTATAGCCGCAGGCGAACATTGTCTTCGGCAGCGCTTCTCCGATTCACTCCAGATCTCTCGCCAACTCCTCCACAGCGCTCTCAAAAATCAGATCGCCAGTTCTTGAAGGATCTTGGAAGCTTTCCAAGTCAAGAGGCGGATCAAAGGCAAGAAGAGAAGCTAGGGTTAGGGTTTTCTGTACTCATTGTAAGCTTTGCGCTTGTATTTTGTTTCCCTTTCCTTTCTTCTTGTACTGAGAGTCTTGTAGGGCTTCTCCGCCCTCGGTAGTTACCGAAAAGGAGTGTTTTCATAGTGGAGGGTGCGTGCGTGGTGTGGATCCTTGGATTAGTCACCTCTTGTGAGGTGGATACCAAGTAAACCAACCTTGTTAGCGTTGTGTGATTGTTTCTGTTATTTTCCGCTGCATATCCTTGAAGAAACAAGCCACGCCGAGCGACGAGCACGCGACGAGCTATTCCCCCCCCCCCCCCCCCTCTAGCTACTTTTGGTCCTAACAATTACTCCCACTCGGTTGACTAGATTCAAGCATCTCCTGATCTGTTGATAAAAGAACATTATCCTCCTCCTCTATCTCATATAGAGGAATTGTCTTATCAACTTCACCTCGTGTTGGGAACTTAGTTTCAAGAAAAGTAGCATCTCTTGACTCCATTTCAGAGATGATTCCATCTTGTCGCTCACCAATAAAAATTTAACCCTTAGAAGTCTCAGAGTACCTTATAAAGATACATTTCTTACCTCTGGGTCCTAATTTTTCATGTTCGTGAGTCTTATCATAAACATAGGCAGCTGACCCCCAAGGTCCAACGGAACTGACTTTGAAGGCGTTTTGTTAAGTATATAGGCCACAACTAATAATGTATCTCTTCAATAGGAGATTGGCAAATTAGCCTGCGCTATCATAGACCTAACCATTTCAAGAAGAGTCCTATTTCTTCTTTCAGTAACCTCATTTTGCTGTGGAGTTCCAGGGATAGTAAGCTGTCTAATAATCCCTTTCTCATTACATATTGTCTTGAACTGATCAGACAAATATTCACCTCCACGGTTAGTGCGCAAGGTTTTAACCTTACATTCCAATTGATTCTCAACTTCATTCAAGTAACAAATAAAACAATCAAATGCTTCAGATTTGTGAGAAATCAAATACACATGACCAAAACGTGTGAAGTCATCAATAAATGTAATGAAATAAGAACTCACTTTTCTAGCCTTCATATTCATTGGACCACAAATATCCGAATGAATTAATTGTAATGGTGATTCAACCCTAATAGCCTTACCAAATGGTTTTCTAGTCGTCTTTCCAGCAAGACAATGCTCACATATAGACAAGTTAATCTTAGCATGAGTGCCTAAAAGACCCTCCTTAACTAATCTATTCATTCGTTCTTGTCATATATGTCCTAGCCTACATACCAAATTTCATCATTACCATCAGCATTACTAGTAAGAACAATGTTTGAAAAATAATCATCATTATTATTTGGTTCTACATCAAGAACCATAAAACCATTTGTTACATAACCATACCAATTAACACAGAGTTAATTCGAAGTTCCACACAACGGCTATAAAAATTTACATTGTAACCTAAATCAAGAAGACAAATGACATAAACCAGATTCCTTCGAATCTCAGGAGTATACAGGGCATCATGTAGAAACAAGGTATGCCCACCACGTAGGTTGAGCTTGCAAGTGCCAATGCCTTTGACTTCAATTCTTGCATTATTTCCTACATATATCCATTTGTTGCCAGCTGGTACCCGACGGTACTCCACATATGTAGCTTGATCACGTGCTACGTGGTTCGTTGCTCCTGAATCTACAATCCACAAAGGATATGAATCAGCTAACAACACTGTACTTGCAACATATTGCTCGTGAAAAGAAAATAACAATGAACCTACCTTTTTAGGCTCAGTACAATCCCGAGCAAAATGACCCTTCTTGCCACAGTTGAAGCAGGTCAACTTGCTCATAGGTCTTTGTCCATATCTCTTTCCTTTCTTCTTGATTTGGTTTTTAACATCAATAGCACTAGCCTCCTTTCCTTTTCCCTTTCCTTTCTTAAACCATCTTTTCTTATTCTTGGAACCAGAACCTTCAATTACAAAAGCTTGACTAGAAATCCTTGCGGATTCAATCCTCTCCGCCTCAAGTTCAACATGGCGTGAGACATCGGTGAAAGTCTTGATACTCTCACTGTGGGTCAGATTATATTTCATCGTTTCCCAAGAATCAGGAAGGGAACGGATAACTGCTTGAACCTGTTGTTCATCGGTCAACGCATAATCAACAGTCTTAAGCTCTCGAATCATGTTACCCATCTCCCTGAGATGTTGGGCCATGGTAACATTCGAGCGCTTTTTACAACTATCAAACTTGATAGTTAACTGACGGAGCTTACTCAGACTTACTCCACTGTACTTCTCTCTAAGGGCTAACCTAGACAGCATGAGCAGATGGTAATAGCTCATACTCAAATATCAGGTCATCCACCATTGAACTAATCAATAATAGAGTCCTTCCTTTTCCATGTCTTATAGGCATCAAGGTCACGTCTGTGCTGTGCTGTAGAATCATCAATCGGTTCCTCCATGATTTGATTTACAGCCTCTAGAACTTCTTGTTCCTCAAGAACGTATTGTATCTTGAGATGTCAGATTTTATAGTTATCCTCATATAATTTCTCACCCTTATTGAGTTCAGCTATGATGTTTTTAGTTGCCATGATCTACATAAATAAACACATTATTTATTATTTCAGTGTAATTCATATATGTGCAATTATTTATTGACTCAGTGTAAATTTGAGTTAGTTTACAAAATCAAGTGATAACATTATTTCCACTCATCATTTGTATGTTCTAATCTAATCAACATTGATCAATCATATTACACATATCCCATCTAATGAATGAATCATTATTAAAATGAACTGATCATTTTTCATATGAATAAATCATATCATGAAATGAACTAATTATTTCTAAGTTTGTTAACATATAACATAAGTTTTCATTATATAATTCTGTTCGTACATAACGACAGAAATTATTACATGATTCAAAAACTAGATGAGCTAACGCTGTTCGTACATAATGACAGTAAACAGAACACTAGTAACATAGATAAGCTAGCACTACTCACACTAGGATAAATGCTAGAGCAGTGGGTAATTGCATCCCATTTATCTCGGATTCTATGATGGGTGGTTCAGCCTCGGATGTATCCAACAGATCCATTTCTGGATCTTCTACACACTCTTGAGGATCCTCCTCTGATTCTTCGGGATCTATCTCCAGATCCTTCTCGGTATCCATCTCTGGATCCTCCTCAAAATCTTCAGGATCCATTTCTGGATCATTTTCAAATTCTTCGAGGTTCATCTCCGGATCATCCTCAGATTTTGCGGGATTTGTATCCTCCTCTAAATCTTCAGAATCCATTTCTGGATCCTCCTCAGATTCTTCGAGGTCCATTTCTTCAGGATCTGGATCCTCTTCATATTCTTCAGGACCCCATTCCAAATGAAGTAACTCCCTACACATCTCTGAATATGAGATGTGCCCATCAGAATCATCCCAAAGTTGGAATGCTATCTACCTTAGATGTTCCGATAATGAATAAACCAGAAACCATCTTCTATCCTTTTCCTGGACTGGATACCCTTCTCGCTCGAGATTCCAGAACAACCAATCGAGTCGACCAATAAGCCTACCGACTCCGTGATCCGGGTCATATTCCAGCTTCTTGATCTCCTCCCATAGCTCATGTTGTCGTTCATAGCGACCAGTCATCGTGTATATCATTCTTTGTATCTGGAATTGAAAATCATGATGTCAGTACAAAACTGACAGACCAGTAACAAAGATCGGTCTAATTCAATTCCCACATATAGAATAAAATATACAGAATGCACAAGCAATTAAGAAAAATAAATTTCCTTATTTTGGGGAGTCTTATATGACTGCCACATTGGATCGGTCGATCAGGAATCCGGATCTTAAGTTTAATCTATTGTCTTCATTAGAACTAATCTAATTGGACAGGGATTTTTGACCTATGTTCTGTTATTGTTTAAGCTCATTTGAGTCAATCTCAGACTTATTTATCAAACTCAGGTCCGGTTGATTCGTCCAATTGACCATTGGATTAAGTCGGACTCATTATAACAAATCTAATTTTTTATGATCAAATCTGACACAACAGAACTAATTCGGTCATATTTGATCAACCCAACTTCTGTAATCAAGATCACCCTAATTAATTCAATAATAAACCGAGCTGGTTAAACCAACAAATAATTTGAACCAGCTTTAGGTATCATTGAATCAAACTGGTCTGCTTAAATCAACTAATAATTTAAACTAGACCTGAGTTTGATCGGACAAGTTGGTCTGGTTCCATTTTCAATAAATTGAATCATAAATTAATTAAATATTTATTTATTAATTAATTAAATATATATGGATTTAATTAATCAATAAATATATCTAATTAATTTAAACCAACTGCTCAGTTTGTTTGTTTTTTTTTTTAAAAAAAAACAACGTTTCGAATTTTTTATTTCATCAAAACGTTTCATTTTTTTCACTGTGCTTCGTTAAAATGAAGCACGGTTCATTCCTTCTTCAATCGATTCATTAATCGATTATGTCAAAAAAAAAATTTCTCTTCAATCGATCCATGAATTGATTGAAGAACTCCATGCGATTTTGAATCGATTGAAATGAAATTTCAATCGATTCAATTCAATTAAATCGATTGGTTAATCGATTCAATTGATGAACAGTGCTCACTGTTCATCTTCTTCTTCGCAACAGAAGAAGAAAAAACGCGAGCTTTTCCGTATCGATTTTCATGCTTTCAAATTTATGCTATGATACCATTGTTGGTTCTTTTGAGAGCATGAAACAAAACGAAATCAAAACGGTAACCACTCACAGTGATCTCCCGAAAAAATCGTCGAAGAACCGCCGGAGAAGTCGCTACTATTGTCGCCGAGAAGATCACCACTCGGAACTTCCTCGAACTTTTTCATGAACCAAATCCCAGCCTCTGGACGTTCTCTAGCGCTCTCTGATCACCTCACAACTTCGCTTGTGCTCTTTGATCACCTTCGCAAACCTTCTGTTGTGATCCTCTGATCTTCTCAAAGGCTTGGACGCACCTTTATAAGAAGACTAAGGAAGACGAAGGGGAAAGGACTCCCCTTCGTCTTCCTTTCCCCCGTCTTCCTTGGCGTTTGCAGCAAAGAGAGAAATGAAGCTGAAACCATGCCCCTTCGTCTCATGTAACGCCCAATAGTTCCCACATTGACACTTGGGAGCTAATGAAGTGCTTTATAAGTTTACATAAGTGGATTAGTCTAATGATTAGACAAAAATAAATGTAGTTGATCCCAAATAATTATATCTAACATGATGATGATGATGATAATGATGATGATGATGATGAGGAAACTAATGTCAACGATCAAATGTAATCCTAGGCATCATATGAAGTGACATTTTAGTCCTAGAGCAAATGTAATCCGAGGCATGATATGGTGTTTGGAAAGGATTGTCTGTTGATGATCGAGCTACAAGTGGACCTCACATACAACCAAGTAATTTTGGACCATGAGTTGGAGTTTACATCTATAAAGACTTCATGTTACCAGTTATGAACCAAAATACAAGTTCCCGAGCTTTAGGGTTAATAAATGTCAAATATATTTCCATTTTAAATTCCGAAATTGTTTACAGATTATGGTAATAACTTAAGAGTTTCCAAATGAAAAAAAAATACCTTCCTTTATCTCAAAATTTAGTTATTATAAACTCCTCTTCCTCTCCCATGGGATACCCTATTCATTTGCAATGTTGAACTGAATTACATTAATATTTTGTTTTTCTAACTTTAGCAAGCATCGTAGCTAGGTGAAAAATAAGAGCAAGTTCAAGTTCATTTACAGGCAATTGTTCTCTTCTTTTAGTTGTAATTGGTGTGATACTGACACCCAAATTTTAATACTATGAAAGAGTTGAAAGCTCCACCCCATGGGTTGGCGGAGCTTTCAACTCTTTGATTTAGACTAAAGTCTTTTAAGACTAAGTCGGACCTACAAAGTTAATGATCTGGTCTTCTCAATTATGTGTGCCATGACATCTAGACACAAGGACATCAATCCCATATGACAAGATACCTTATTTTTCTGCAGAAGAATGCTTACCATGTAAAAACTCCACCATAATTAAGTAGGATGAACATATATATTTTCATGAAATAACATATACCAAAGGCTTTACTTTACCTGTTCTTCCATTCTGGGCTTGTGGATGTCAACCAATAGCCAACCATCCACTAGGGCTGTAAACAAGTCGAGCCGAGTCGAGTTTTGAGGTGTTCAAGCTTGTTTGATAAGATAAGCGAGCCGAGCCAAGTCGAGCTTAAAATGAACCAAGCTTTTGAAATGAGTGTTCAAGCTTGGCTTGGTTTATTTTTTATGAGCTTGAGCTTGGTTCGTTTAGATGTTATCAAGCTCTCAATTCAAGCTTGGCTTAAGCTTGGTTCGAGCTTGGCTTGAGCTTGGTTTGAGTTTGGCTTGAGCTTGGTTCGTTTAGATGTTATCAAGCTCTCAATTCAAGCTTGTTTGATTGTTTGAAACTTTTAATTGTTTGATTAGTTATTAAGATTGATAATTTAAATTTATTTATTTAATTATTTATTTAGAATATTGAAAAGAGTTTTATTAATAAATATGGTTCGTGAACATTGTTCACGAACGTTAACAAGCTGAACACATATGTGCTCAAGCTTGTTTGTTTAGCTTAACGAGCTGTTCAAGCTTGTTTGTTTAATTAATCTTATGTATATTGAACGAACATAAACAAGCTCTTACCAAACTGAACACCAAACTTATTTACGAACGCTTGGTTCATTTACAGCCCTACCATCCACCACGGCAAAGAATCTTATACGAATACAAACCGTGACAATCTAATGATAAAAATGAAACATCATAAATAAAGAATATGGCTCGCCAACAAAAATGAAAGGATAAACAAGAGTTTATTAACGACAATGAGAGTTAAGAGTTTATTTATTTCGATGCAAAAGTAGATGAATTGACTTGCCGAGTCAATTGACTCATAGTAGGGACCAACTTAATAAACTCAAGCGTACGAGCCCACATCCTTGACTCAATAAAACCCACTAAAAATGTGCCCACAAATTTATACATCAGGCAATGATTAAGAGGCCGGATATCTAGCGGTAGGTGATTAGTCCATTAACCTAACTTGGAAGGTAGTGTCCTATGAGAACAATGAAGGTGAGGGAGTTAGGCTGGTGCCCATGGTTGGTGGAACGTTAACGTCCAAGTTCTTGCCGTGTGGATGACGATCATGTTTTAAGGAAAATTGATCGTTGATGGAAAATAATTAAAGAGTTTTTTTTTTAAAAACTTTTTCTACAATTTTTTATTGATATGTAAAGGAATAGAAGATGCTTCACGTCTCATTCTGTCCTTTAAAATTATGGTCACAAGCAAACAACTTTAAGGGATGCCCATTCTCTCAATCCGTTTTCCATCAATTCTAATTTGCACAATTAATTGCATTACACTTTGATAGAGGAAAAAGAAATAAAAAGGTGAAATTTTGACAATTTTTTTGTTCTAGATGAATTCATTTCATGGAGGAGAGGAACTGAGATAGAACATTTCAGAGAGACATGTGCATGCGCTATTGACGTTGAATTGAAAGAAACTGGAAGACGACTACTGAAATCTCTAAAACGCCACCGCCAACGCCATCAGCAGTCCGCCGGCAGCGGCCCACCTCCGGGCGCCGGGGATCCGGCCAGCTGCGGACAGCAGGTAGTCCGGGTCGACCGGGTACAGGTACCCCGGCGTGTTGCACTTGAAGCACCACGGCGTCGGCGGCGGCGGCTTGTGGCACCAGGGGCATGGCGCCGGGGGCGGCGGACAGAGAGGCGGCGAGGGAGGCGGCGGCGAGGGCGGGGGCGGCGGAGGGAGCACTGGCGTGGTGCATGACGGCTGGCACTTCAGGTCTTCGCCGGCGACGACGATCGCGTTGTGGACCAGAGCCATGAGCATGAGGCAGAGCAGCATCGATTTCAGAGACGGACCTCGCCGATTTGCCATCGCCACGAACTCAAACTCAAACTCGATCGATTGGACTCCAACTCTCTTCTTTAAATTCTCTTTCTCTCTGTTTCAGTTCTTATCATGGAACTCGGCCATGCTTAGAAGCAAAGGGGAAACCACCATGACTATGATTTTATAAGGATCATGATAATGATATGAGACGGCCGGTACAGGGAATTCTTCTTTCTTTAATTTTTCTGTTAAAAAAAAATCTTTATTTTTAGTTTCTGAAAGCGATCGCCATGTGCATTGCTGATTGCTGTGTGTATATACTTTTAGAACTAGTGTCTACTTAATGCTTGCTTAGTTGTGAGCTTGCGTTCTTAAGTAGGATTAACTTTGAGCATTGACTCTTTGAGTCAAAAGGATTACTACCGATCGTTTTTTTTTAAAAAAAGTTTTGATATTCACTTGATTTTTGTTACTTTTCATCAAAGTGACGTGACTCCACTTTGTTTATAATTTAATTATATGTTGTTTTATCCTCGATATATAATAATTCGAATTCATGAGGCAATTTTTATCTTATTTTTTAAATATACATTGCTTATAGAAATTCATTAAACACTCATCCATAATTATTGATACACATTCTAATGGCTTATTAATTATTTTACCAATTAGGGCCCATGAAAAACATTCATTTCAATATTTGAGGTTGGATTCATTTACTTAAGTTTGTTTTATTTGTTCAGTGTAAAATATTTTATTTATATAAAATAATCTTTAAAAAAAAAAATACATTTTCATGTATATTATATTGAGTGAGCCCTCTTTTAAGTTGGTTGGATGTATAAGTTTGAATATCCTAATGAACCTAACTACCTAAGTAAGCAAGTCTAGCGGAGTAGGTCAGTTGACAATCTAATTGCCTATGTGATTTGGTCAACAATTGCTCAAGCTCATAGCACTTCAATGAATGATATTGGACCGTTTGAGATAAGTGATATTTTCTTTTTTTCTAATATATAATATAGAATGGCTCAAGAATGAGATAATAGACTCATCCAAGAGAACCAACTATGAGAGATAAAATAAAGTGAGGTTTGAGTTTATGATACAAGGATTTATCGAATAGAAGTTTGGATGAGAAACTAAACTAAGATAATCCAAAATGAAAACCTAAAAGAACCATCAAAGGTACAAGTTAAACTGATCAGTGTTATAAGATCGGACTGAGTTAGTCGATTCGATCTGAAAAAGGAAAAAAAAAAACAGTGAAAATTTCTGTTTTCTGGTCGTGCCCTCTGTTTTAGATGATTGCGATGGATATCCAACTCACCGGCATTTCCTTTCATTCAATGTTCAGAAGCTTTCCATTTTAAAAATTATTCGTTTTTTTTTTTCAGAAGAGGACATCCCTGAATGCCTGTAGGTTTTTATTTTTAAGAAATTGTTTATACGATAAATATCATATTATGTATCATAAATTCAGATTTATTAAAGGGTGTAATTTACATTAAAAACATTCTTGCACAAAATTCTCGCTAATACGGGTCCTGATGAATGATCCCATCTCATTGGGATTTACTATAGGCGTGTGGAGCCTTGAGTCGGGTTAAAATTTAAGAAGATGAGTTAATATAACAATCAAAGTTAAGAAGGGATTAACCCTTTGAGCTAACGCAATTGATTAGCTCGGCCGAGAGATCGTCAGACTAAACTGATGGACTAGTTTGACGCCGGTCCATTGAGCATTGATAAATAGTTAAAGATAAGTCAGTACTTACTAGAGCCGACATTCCTTTGCCATTTGAGGACATCATGATCAACTAGTTCGATTGAGTAGTCTAGTTGATAAGAACTATGGTTTGATTGGACAAACTGTACATCCGGTTTAGTTGAGCTCTTTGACCAAATAGATTAAGTCGAGTAAGGGACAAGTCCCTGGTAACACTCCATAAATCCGATCGGCTTGCCCTCACAAGCAATGGCTGATCGGGGCATAAGACGAACTTGGTTGGCTTGTCAGGGAAGCATGTGGTAGGCCCCTCAACCTAACGACCTCATATTCCTTTTTGAAGTTTTATATCACAGAGGACAGAGAATATTCTATACGCAAGTTATACATCAGAAGCTTCCACCATATTAATCACAGAGATTATGGGTCAATTTTAGAAAAAGTGTCAAAGTATATTTATAGTATGTCTTTTTTTTTAAAAACACTTTGAGATTCGTACATAAGCAGTAACACTATAAAAAGGTATCATCTACATGCTCAAGTACGTGATGCTACGCAATTATACATGTTCATAGTCACTGTTCATTCAAATTACTATTCATTCTACTCGATCCGATCACTTACTTAAACGTCGGAGTGCTTACGTCAGGGACCTTTTCCCTGGCCAGATGCTAACACTTTTTTATATATAATATATAAGAGCGCTTCAGAGTCACTTTTTGATAATAAAGAGTCTTCATTCCATCAATATCAGAATCACCTCTCCTGAATATCGTCTCATCTTCTCAACTTTCGGACACGATGATATATAATTTTATCATGTATTTTAAGAGGCTATTTTCACCATTGGAATCCGCTAAAACAAAATCATAGGACCGCAATGAATTATAAACTAAAAATAAAAATAAAAGGTAAACAGAGGCTTGCCTTAGAGTTAAAGGCGAGTTGTAGCTCTTACCTCGTAGGCCTGTTAACATAGAAAGCTTTCTGCAGGATGGCGCAGCTCATTACTTACACCTCTTTAAGCCATTGGCAGCAATACAAAAAAGTAGCACAACTGCAACGCCACCATTTTGCTCAAAAGGCAGGCTTGCCTTTGAACAAGGCCGGAACTAATTAAGCACGGACTGATTTCACCTCTTTAGGATGGTCCCTTGCTAAGATTCATAGCGTGCAGCTAGCTAGCTATCTCTCCCGGCCAATTCCCTGCCACTTCACATGCCTACCTTCCTTCCTTCCTTCATAAACCCTTCTCCTTTTTCCACCATGAATGCAAACCCCAAAAGTAGAGCATGAAAGCGGCATCTAAGCTCCAACTAAATTCCACAGTACATGCACTCTTTAATTGACACCAACCTCCGACCACTGTCGACCTTCTGCACTCCTTAACTTCCACCGTCGAGTGGAGGCATTCTCTGCCTGCACCTGCATGCGTATCTCTCTTCCATCCTTAATTCTTCTTCGATGCTACTTGGGAGTTTTACCTCTTTTGCAGCCGAATCCAATCCTTTCTCTGCGAGTGATGGCCTTGCTCCCGTCCGTGTGAAACAAATTACCGGACTCCGGTCCACAACGTGTGTCAAATCTCCATAGTTTCTTCTCTATGTTGTTTCTCATATATGATTAAGGTTCTACACATGAGGAGGATGAGCTCTTCCTGGGCTTTCTTGCTGCTAGCGATTCCATTTCTCCTCGTCTCTCATGGATTCTCAGAGCCAGAGAGTTCCGCCGATATTATTGCTCCGATGGCGAAGGAAGAGCAGGAAGCACTCTACTCGGTGCTCCGAGACTTGGTTGGCGAATGGTGGAACGGCCCTGAGCTTTATCCAGACCCCTGCGGCTGGACTCAAATACAGGTTCTTAATCACTGTGAATTAATACCCGGTACTGCTAAAAAGTTGGGTTTTTTGCACGTTAATTAAAATGATCGACGGAGAAAATTGCAGGGAGTTTCCTGTGATCTCTTTGATGGATTGTGGTATGTGACCTCCCTGAAAATTGGTCCTGTTCTCGACAACTCCCTCGAGTGCTCGGAGCAAGCACAGTTCAGTCCCTTGCTGTTCCAGCTCGACCACCTCAGAAGCCTCTCCTTCTTCAATTGCTTCTCTTCTCGTCAGCGAATGAGCATTCCACAGAGCAGCTGGGAGAAGCTGTCTGGAAGCTTAGAGATCCTCGAATTCCGGTCGAACCGCGGCCTCGTAGGGAGAATCCCCGGTGCCATTGCTCGACTCAGTAAACTGGAGTCCCTAGTCATAGTGGAGAACGCCGTGGACGGAGAGTTGCCGGTGGAGCTGGGCAAGTTGGAGCACCTGAAGAGGCTGATGCTATCTGGCAATCACTTTGCGGGTCGAATTCCCGATTCGATTTGTGGCAGCTGGTCCGAGCTCCTCATCATGGACCTGAGCAGGAACTCTCTCACAGGGCCACTGCCTTCCTCTCTGAGCAATCTCACTTCACTCCTGAAGCTTGATCTAAGCGACAATCACTTCAATGGAAGCCTTCCGCCAGAGCTTGGCCAGCTCAAGAATCTAACTCTGCTCGATCTCAGGAACAACGACTTCGTAGGTGGCTTGGCACAGTGGCTTAACGGCCTGACCTCCATTGAGAACTTGCTTCTGGCTCACAATCCTGAATTGGGAGGGAGACTCGAGGAAATTGAGTGGGGGAAATTGAGGGAGCTCACTGCTCTGGACTTGTCTCACACAAGCTTAACAGGTGAAATTCCTGCAGCCATGGCAGGACTGAAGGGATTAAGATACATTGCATTGGATGGCAACAGCCTCACTGGGGGTGTCTCACCAGAGCTTGCAGCACTGCCTTGTCTAGGTGCTCTCTACCTCAATGGCAATAATTTAACAGGGAGGCTGGAGTTCCCTCAGGAGTTCTATCGGAGGTTGGGGAAGCGATTCGTCTCGTGGGGCAACCTGAACCTGTGCTACGATGCCGCCGCGAAGAATGCAAGGGCAGTGCCTTACGGCGTGGCACGGTGCGAGCAAGATAGCCGAGAGAATGTCAGCTATGAGTCTGTTTTGAATGCTGCAAGGGCGGGAAGTGGAGATTTGAATGGCAATTGTGGTTCCTTGGGTTCCTTTGTGGTTCATGGGGGTGTCATTTGGGGGGTTTGGGTCATGCTACTTGTGGTTGTGTTCTTGTAGTGTTTGCAAACATGTTTTTTGTTTTTCTTGTAGTAGATTGGAATGTAATGTGGAAATATGCTACAAAATATTTAGGAATTTCATAATGTGTTCCTAACTTTTAAAACTTTAGAAAGGTGTTTTTTTCCTCCTACCTTTTTGCATATTTACATTACTATTAATTCTATAAAAATTAATCTATCTTTGTATTTTTTTTTAAGTTTAAGCTTAATTGTTTAAGACAAAATAAAAATGCTATTGAATTTCTAAAAGAGCATTGTCTATCATGAAATGAAGCAGACTCTTGGTGCAACCATAAATTGGAGGTGTGTATATTATTCTAATAGGTAATGTTTAAGCATGGATGTGTTTTAAGAGGTCCCAAGAATCTTCTTATATGAATATTTTCATTAGCCTTATAATATAAGAGTCTATGTAGAGTTGATTTAATTGATATTTTCATTAAGTATGTTTGGCTAAAATTACTTGACAACACAAAATAATACATTTCAAATTATTCAGTTTTAATTTATAAGAGTGAACGTCTTTTAAGAAAAAAATTTAATTGTAAATGTTTAGAGAGGGTGTACTTTAGAAATTACACTTCCAATTAAATGTTATTTAACAATTTTGAAACTAGAGGGCGTTTACTGAACTTTTTTAAATACCTAAGTTTTATATTTATCAAAAATATATATCTAATTCTCATTATCCCTTTTCCTTATCAATTAGTCGATTGATCTTAAGTTATCAGTTGACTATTATATATTCAATCGCACTGTCCCAGTTAAATTTTTTTTAAAGTTTTTTGCGCTCTATCTATGAACTTCTGTCGACTCTCTATATAGAATTGCATTAGTTTTGATTTGAAGAGATTTTGATGTGTCTACAACAAGCAACGAGTTAATCATGAGAGTCCTAAGAATTCTTTGATAGTATTGATAATGGAGTATGTTAGACCTAGGTCTTTAAATTAGCTTGTGATAAAATATTTCAAGATTGTGTCAAGTTCAGAAACTTACCATTCTTTATTTAGACTGTAAAATTCATATTTGAGGATGAGAGCTACTTTTCCCACCCCCTCCACCTCCTCTCTTTCACCCTGCCAAAAGACGCATGTAGCCTTCTCTTTATTTTTTTTAATTTTTTTATTTCATTTAATTCTCATTTAATTTTAATTTTTTAATTAATTTTATTTAAAAATAACTCTCATACAATTATATTTTTAAATTTATTTTTAAATTAATTTAATTTATTATTTTTTATCAATACTTTATTTTTCAATTTTATATAATTTTTATTTAGTTTTTATTTTTTAAATTAATTTAATTTATTATTTTTTTTCATAATACTTATATTTTTCAATTGATTTTTTTTTAATTTTATTTTTTTATTAATTTTTTTAATCAATTTTTTTATCAATTTTTTATCAGTTTTATTTTTTCCAATATTTTTTTTACATGTTTATAATCTTTTATTTATTTTTAGTTTATATTTAAAACTAAAAAAAATACTACTAATTAATAATGAACACATTCATAACTTAGGAACAAATATATTTTTTTTCAAATGAAGAGTACATGTAATAATACAAAAAAAAACATAAAAACATATAAAAATAGAAATCTTAATCAATATTGCCTTCAAATTCTGCTCCCGATGCGTTTGGTGGTGGTGCACCTATTACTTCGTACCACAAATGAGCGCGTGTCTTGTAACGAGTGACCCATTTAAAGGAAGAGAAAATTATGACATGTGTTAATAGTTGGATGCAGGTAATTTAAGTGTCAAATTAGGAATGTAATTTAAAAAAAGGGAGTAATTTAAAAATTATATAAAATAAAAAAAATTTAAAAATTTGATAAAAAAAATAATAAACAAAATTGATTAAAGAAATAAAATTAAATAAATATTAAAAAATTTAAAAAATAATAAATAAAATTAATTAAAAATAAAACTAAATAAAAATTAAAAAAATATAAGTATTAATGAAAAAATAATAAACAAAATTAATTAAAAAATAAAACAAAATAAAATTAAAAATATATATAAGTATTAATGAAAAATAATAAATAAAATGGATTAAAAATTTAAACTAAATAAAATTTTTAAAATATATAAACTAAATAAAAATTTTAAAATATATAAGTATGAATGAAAAAAATTAAAAATAAAATTAATTTTAAAAATAAAACTAAATAAAATTAAACTAAATAAAAATTTAAAAATATATAAGTATGAATAAAAAAATTAAAAAAAATTAATGAAAAATAAAAAATTAAAATTAATTAAAAATTAAAAATTAAAAATATATAAGTATGAATTAAAAAAAATTAAAAATAAAATCAAAAAATCAAAAAACAAAAAAAACAAAAAAGATAGAGGGTAGAATGGTCTTTTGGCAGGGAGAGAGAGAGAGAGGAGGGGGTGCGCGTGTCAGGGGAGGGGGGAAAAGCAATTTACTTTGAGGATATAATTACATTTAGAATAATGCAAAGAGTTCAAAATCGGTGTTTGATACCATTAGTGAATTTTGATCAAAATTTATTGGCAATGTTAGAAACCTCATAATCACTTCAAATCAAAACTATTAAACTTCTATGAGTCTCTTGGATGTAATCATGTCCTCTAACCTAGATTTCATAGTTGAGATTGAGAATTATGATTTTTTTACATTGGATGTAATCATGTCCTCTAACCTAGATTTCGTAGCTGAGATTGAGAATTATGATTTTTTTTTAAATTCTTTACATCCTTAAGATAATTTTACACAAACTCATTAAAAGATTTAGAGCTATCATAATTACTCATAAACACTATTAAAGGGTTCTAAGACTCTTCTAGTTCAAACCAAACCATGTTAAAATTTCAAAATTCTAGATACCGTAACATTATCAATGAGTTTTTAACCAAAATTCACTAATGACTTTATATACCTCACAAAAATTTCAAATTAAATTCACTGCACTCCTTGAATCCTCTTATGTTTAATCATACCCTTAGACTTGAATTCTATTGTCTAGATTGAGAGTTATGGATTTTTAAAATTTTCAATTTTAAAATAATTTGACATAAATTTGGAGGATCGTAAAAGCCTGCTAGAGAGGGGGGCACTCGTTGAGTACTTTCAATGAGTAATTCACTAATAGCTCGAATATTACAAGAGAATTCAGAATTTTAAAGTGCAAGTAATAAAAATAAATATATCGATGACTTTAGAGTAAAAGATTGAGCATCATCGTCGGAGGAACGTTAAGTATCGTAGAGAGCTTTTCGAAGCAGCACGGAAGTCGTTTGGAATGATATTCTCCAAGTGCTGGTTGAACCATTTTTTTATAGCCTTGTCCGGACGTTTGGACGGGTCTTGGGCGCCCCCATCAAGCTAACATGGTGTGACCTTAGCAAAACTCTATCCTCCAAAGTTTATCCATCTCAGGCGCCTGGACCGGGTCCAGGCGTTTGGATTCTGACGTATGGTGGCCAATTAGTATGCGTCAACTCCTTTACTCAGGTGCCTAGGTTCAGACCAATCTAGGTGCATGGGTTCGGACCAATCTAGGTGGCTGGACTCGATCCGGGTGCTCGGACCTCTCGGCTCTTGGACCCTTCCCGAGCGCCTGAAGACCCCTTTTTTGATCAACTTCTAACTTCGATTTCCTACACCACGGAGTTACAAAAACAAACATAATATAATAATTTGGATAGTCTTGAGATTGTCTGATTTTGACTTTGGATTTTGTTGAAATCGTAGGTCGAACTGACGCCTACTGTTCCCTCAACGAAAAATGTATCCTCACCTACTCATCTCAGAAGAGTTACCTTTTGAAACACCTATTTAGATTTTTACTTAGCATCTGATCATATTGATCTCCGAGACTTTCGCTAGACGTTCGATCCTCGACCTGCCTAGACTTCTGTTGGAAATGGGGATAGTGAGGAACGTGGCCCATGTTCCCCACTACACATAATGGAAAAGTCCATTATGCCCCTAGTATATTTCCCTATATAAAGGGGGTCCGTCCAAGGCTCAGGGCGTGTGAAATTGGGCGTTGGAGACGAGAGTAAGAGGAGAACATCCAAGGCGGCGGGATTTGGTTTGTGAAATTGCGGAGGGCTTTCCGATCTTGTGATCGCTCTTCCGATAGCGAGTTTCGCCATTGTCGATTACGGATCTGCGGGAGATTGCTGTAAGTTTTTACCGCATTTAATTCGTCTATCATGCATTTAGAACGTATTTTCAACATTGGTATCAGAGCGCGTAGTTCGTTCTAAATGCTTAGAGACGAATTATAAAATCGTTGTTCGGATGTTTTCTCGATTTGCCATTTCTCGTCATTTAGCATACAACGTCGCTCACCGGCGACAGGGTCGCTGGTAAGAGTCACCATCGCCGTTAACGTCGCTGCTCAACAGCGTACTGTACCAAGTTTTTAAAAAAAACCGCGACAATATAGCGATTTCCATCAGAGCAGGGCTCAGGCCGCAATGAAGTACCGGTGAAGGCATTTTGTGGCCTATGATGGCGTCTTGGTTGGTCGACGGAGTGCTCATGGTTGCTGCCTCTCACAATTTCTGCGCAAGCAGAGACTTGCTACCTGCGTTCATCATGGGTGAGGCACTGAAGTGGTGGGCGGCGAATAGATTGTGGTGAAGAAAATGCCGGCAGCGTGCATGAGGCGGCCTTGGCCTCTTGCAGTTTCAGTTTCTGTACGGTGTTTGTCGCTGGTGTGCGGCTGAGACGGCGTGCACAACATGCACGATGTGTGGTGTGCGAACGTGGCCAGCGGGCGTGGGCAGCGGAGAAAACGCGATGCTAAAAAAAAAAAAAAAAAAAAGAAGAACGTGCTTCGTGAGGAAACATTTTATGAGGAAAAGTTTGATTTAAATAAATCAAATTTAAATATATATATATATATATATATATATATATATATATATAAAAGGTGTTGCATGCAATTAAAAAAAAATCGAAACCTTTTGATTTCGAATTGCTCTTCCTGTAAATTTTTTTTTAAGCTTCTGTGTTTAAAAAAAATTATGCATGTTAAAATTAATTAAAATTATGATTGTTAGTCTAATTTTAATTAATTAGGTGGGTTTAAACTGGTTGGTCCAATTAGACCCGATTTAGATTAAACCATTGGGTTTAATTAAACCAATTTGATTCAACCCCAAATTAATTTGGGTTGATTAATTAGAGCTTGGACCAAATATGATCAAATGACCAGATTTGTTCTAATGGGTCAGATTTGATCATAACAATTAGATTTGTTCTAATTGGTCGGACTTAAACCAATGGGCATTTGTTTGATCAAACGAACCTGAGTTTGATCAATAAGTCTGAAATTGGTAGAAATGGACTGAGAGAAAAAGTAACAGAACATAGGTACAAAAATCCCTGTCCAATTAGATTAGTTCTAATTAAGGACAAAGAACTGAGCTTAGGATCTGGATCCCTAATCAACCGATCCGATGGATCTGACCAATTAGATTAGTTCTAATTGTCGACTTAACTCCTAAAATCGAGAAGATTTATTTTTCTTGATTTATTATGTTGGTACTATGCTTGTATAAATTGAAATAAGCCGGTTTTGTACTGGTTAGTCGGTTTTGTACTGACTTATTTTATTTTCAATTTTTCAGATGGCTAGTCGTGATTTACGACAACATGAGCTTTGGGAGGAGATTAAGGAGCTTGATTTCGACCCTGTTCAAGGACTCGGATGGCTTATTGGTCGGCTCGATCGGTTGTTCTGGAAACTCGAGCGAGAAGAATTTCCAATCGAAGACACACACAGAAGATTCGCTCTAGTCTATTCACTGCCAGAAAACCTTAGGCAGATAGCATTCCAACTTTGGGATGATTATGATGGACACATCTCGTACTCAGAGATGTGCAGACAGTTGCTTCATCTCTATTGGGGTCCTGAAGACCCAGAGGAGGATCCAGATGAATCTGAAGAGGATTTAGAAGATCCTGAAGATCCTCCAGAGGAGGATCCAGAAGAATCTGAAGAGCATTCAGAAGAGCCTGAAGATCCAGATGAATCTGAAGAGGATTTGGGAGAGTGTGTGTGGGATCCAATTGAAAATCTTGAAGCTATCTTGCCTGGGATTACCCCAAATGAGTCCAGGCTGAGAGGGATTATATTAGCCACTGCACTAGTGTCTGTCCTAGTGGGAGTGGTAGTTGCCTATCTAGTTTATTAGAGTTCTGTTATTTTTATTGTCATTTTGTATGAACAATAGTTAGTCTATTTCATTCATGTCAGTTGGTTATATGTTAACAATTTGCAGCATAATTTTATATTAATGATATGTTCATTTATTTTATGTTGTTTGCTTGACATGATGCATGATTAGTTCATGATATATTAAATGATTAGTTCATTTAATTAAAAAAAAACATGATATATTAAATGATTAGTTCATTTAATTAATGAACTCATGATATTATAAATGATTAGTTCATTTGTTGGGATGTATGTAATAGAATTGATTAATATTAATTTGATTGGTCATACGAATGATGAGTGAAAACATAGTTGTCACTTGATTTTGTAAACCAATTCAAAGTAATATTAAGTCAATCATAAATTGCATACATATGATTTACACTTAATACTAAATAATGTGTTTATTTATGATAGATTATGACAACCAAAAACATAATAGCTGAACTCAACAAAGGTGAAAAACTTAATGGGAATAACTATAAAATTGGCACCTTAGGATATAGTATTTACTTGAGGAACAAGAAGTTCTGGAAAACCTGTAGATGGTCCCACTGCACAAAATAGACGAGATCTTGATGCTTATAAGACATGGAAGAAAAAGGACTCCACTGCAAAGGACATATTGATTAGTTCAATGGTTGATGACCTAGCTTTCGATATGAGTTGTATCTTTCAACTTATGCAGTTTGGGTAGCCCTTAAGGATAAATACAGTGGAGTAAGTCTAAGTAAGCTTTGACAATTGACAATTAAATTTGACAGCTACAAAAAGCGTCCGAATATGTCAATGGTTCAACACCTCAGGGAGATGTCGAACATGATTCGGGAGCTTAAAACTGCTGGTCATGAGTTGACTGATGAACAACAGGTTCAAGCAGTTATTCGTTCACTTCCAGATTCTTGGGAGACCATGAAGCAGACCTTAACTCACAATGAGAGTATCAAGACTTTCACTGATGTCTCACGCCATGTAGAATTGGAGGCGGAGAGAGTTGAATCCGCAAGGATTTCTGGACAAGCCTATGTGGCTGTAAGTTCTGCTGGATCATATGGATCCAAGAAGAAGAAATGGTTCAAGAAAGGGAAGGGAAAGAAGAGGGAAGCTGCTGTTGTGGGACAAGGCCCAATCAAGAAGATAGTCAAGAAGACTGGAAAGAAACCTAAAAACAAGTTGACTTGTTTTAACTGTGGCAAAAAGGGCCACTTTGCTCGGGAGTGCACTGAGTAGAAAAAGGTAAATCCAAGTGTGTCTTCTTTTCAAGAGTATTTTGTTGCTAGTTCAGTGTTGTTAGCTGATTCTCATCCTTTGTGGATTATAGATTCGGGAGCAACCAACCATGTAGCTCGGGAACGAGTTACATTTGTTGAGTACCGTCGGGTACCAGCTGACAACAAGTGGATCTATGTGGGAAATAATGTAAGAGTTGAAGTCAAAGGAGTCGGCACTTGCAAACTCAACCTACGTGGTGGTAGAGTTTTATTTCTACATGATGTCCTGTATGCTCCTGAAATTCGACGGAATCTTGTTTCCGTTACGTGTCTTCTTGATTTAGGGTATTGTATTAATTTTTACAGTCGGTCTGTTGAACTTAAGGTTGACTCAGTGTCAATCGGATATGGTTTTTTAACAAATGGTTTTATGGTTCTTGATATAGAACCAGATGTCAATTATGCTATTGATGGTTGTTTTTCAAACATTGCTTTAACTAGTGATGCAGATATAACTGATGAGGTTTGGCCTGCTAGATTAGGACACATAGGATAAGAACGTATGAATCGATTAGCTAAAGAGGGTCTATTGGGCACTCGAGCTAAGATTCAATTGTCTATATGTGAGCATTGTCTTGCTGGAAAAGCAACTAGGAAACCATTTGGTAAGGCTATTAGATCTGAATCAACATTGCAGTTAATTCATTCGGACATTTGTGGTCCAATGAATGTGAAGGCTAGACATGGAGCTTCCTATTTCATTACATTTATTGATGATTTCTCTAGGTTCGGTCATGTGTATTTGATTTCTCACAAATCTGAAGCATTAGATTGCTTCATTCGTTATATGAACGAAGTTGAGAATCAAACGGAACGTAAAGTTAAGGCTTTACGCACTGACCGTGGAGGGGAGTATTTGTCTGATATGTTCAAGACAATATGTAATGATAAAGGGATTATTAGACAGCTGACAATCCCTGGAACTCCATAGCAAAATGGGGTAGCTGAAAGAAGAAATAGGACTCTTCTTGAAATGGTTAGGTCTATGATGGCGCAAGCTAATTTTCCAATCTCCTATTGGGGAAATGCATTATTAATTGCAGCCTATATACTTAACAAAGTGCCTTCAAAGTCAGTTCCATCTACCCCATATGAACGTTGGACAGGCAGAAAATCAGATTTAAGTAATCTGAGACCCTGGGGGTCAGCTACTTATGTTCATGATAGTTCTCACAATTATGGAAAACTAGGGCCTAGAGGTAAGAAATGTATCTTTATAAGATATCATGAGACCTCCAAAGGTTATGTTTTCATAGGTGAGCAACTAGATGGAACCATCTCCTAAATAGACTCGAGAGATGCGACTTTTCTCGAAACAGAGTTCCCAATCAGAGGTGATGTTGATAAAAATGTTCCTCTATTTGAGGAGGATGAGATATTATCAACAAGAGAGGTGTCAAAAGGGATACCTGAGTCTAGTCAACCGAGTGGGAGTGATATGCCGAGTCATGAGTTGACTTCTCAACAGCCCAACTTACGAAGAAGTGTTCGTAAGATCAAACCTAAGAAGAGGTTTGATATTGAGAATGAGGCATTGGTTACACTTCCAATTGACGACGACGAGCCTCAATCCATTGAGGATGCATTGGGATGTAGAGTTAGAGAAAAATGGAAAGCTGCAATGGTTGAAGAGATGGAGTCCATGATTCAAAATCATGTTTGGGACTTAGTTGATCTTCCTCCGGGCCGAAGGGCTATTGGGAATAAATGGATTCTCAAAATAAAGAGGAAAGCAGATGGATCGATTAACAGATACAAAGCTCGTTTAGTTGCAAAAGGATATACCCAAATGGAGGGTATTGACTTTGAAGAGACATTTTCTCCCGTAGTGAAATTTGTATCAATAAGAGTTATTTTGGCCTTTGTGGCACATTATGACTTAGAATTACATCAAATGGATGTAAAAACCGCTTTCCTTAACGGTGATCTTGACGAAGAAATCTATATGGTTCAACCAGAAGGTTTCATTGCTGAAGGCCAAGAGCAAAAAGTATGTAGACTTAGAAAGTCTATATATGGGCTAAAGCAAGCGTCAAGACAATGGAACATAAGATTTAACGAAGTCGTTTTATCTTATGATTTTGAGATGATCAATGAGGATCATTGTGTTTTCCTAAAAAGGGAAAAAGGAAAGTATGTCATTTCATCATTATATGTTGATGATATGCTGATAGCTGGAAATGACATAGGATATGTGAATGAAGTCAAGAAGTGGCTGTCATCACAATTTGATACAACAGATATGGGAGAAGCTGAATACATCTTAGGGGTGAAGATCATAAGAGATCGTTCTAAAAGACTTTTGGGTCTGTCACAAGAGTCTTATATAAATAAGATGTTACATCATTTCAGTATGTCTAATTGCAACATAGAACATACACCTGTTGTGAAAGGTACTGTGTTGAGCAAGAGTATGTGTCCTAAAACTCCAGAGGAAATAGCTGAGATGAATAAAAAACCATATGCCAGTGCTATTAGTAGTTTGATGTACACTATGTTGTGTACACGTCCCGATATCAGCTATGTTGTGGGCTTGGTCAGTCGCTTCTAGTCAAACCCAGGACCGGAGGCGAAAAGGATATTCAGATATCTCAAGGCGACAACGATTTATTCTCTTTTCAAGGATCATATATGAGTCTGAAAGGTTATTCATATGCAGTGGAGACTGGATGATAGAAAATCCACATCGGGCTATGCATTCTTGTCGAATGGTGGCGCCATCTCCGGAACAAGAAGAAACAAGCTTGTGTAGCTTTGTCGACTATGGAAGTGAATATGTGGCATGTTCAGTGCAAGAAGCAGTTTGGTTGAGTTTCAAGCATCTGAAAATTGCTGAGGATAGTGGGAGTCCAGTAACTGTCTACTGTGACAGCCAAGCTGCAATAGCTTTTTCCAAGGATCCCAAATATCACAGCAAAGGCAAGCATATAGAAATTAAATATAATTTTGTAAGGGATATTGTGGCTAAAAGAAAAGTCATCCTTGAGTATGTCCCTACATGTGTTATGCTTGCAGATCCTTTTACTAAGCCAATGACTAAAGAGTCATTTAAAGAACATGTAAAGTCTTTGGGACTTCGTAGAATGTAACAATATTGAAATAACAATCAAACTTTGTGTTATGATTGTGTAATTTGCCATAATTTATTCAGTGTATATGTTGTATTTGTTACATTCATATAAGATCTCGGTGAGCATGTTGGCAGGTGAAGATTGGTCCACTCACATGGACAATCATCTCTGTTTGTTAAGTACAAATAGGGGTAAGACCGTTACTTATGAAACAGCTTACGTAGCTGAAATTATGAAATTAGAGACAGATTCATAAGTTGAGGTCGCCTTGATAATTGTGTCAAGATGAGATCATTTATGTGTAAATAATGGTCGAAGTAAATGAACCCACCATTTATTGAACCTGTTGAAAGCCAGATTAGAATTCATATGTTGAATTCAGGATTAGACGTTAGGTATGCCTAGATTGAAATCTGTACGATGTTAAATTTGAAGACAACATGCACTCTTTTTAGTAAAGAGAATAACATCGTAGCATGTGATTCATACCACATGTGCTATTGCGACAATAAAGGTAGTAGGAGAATAAATCCCTGTTTCTCTACTATGTGAAACCTTTGAGATTATATGTTAATCTTAATTTTTTGCCTTAGTGACTATTTAGCTGTCTACTTGAAGTTTTAATCAGTGTCTGCTACTTTAGCGTGTATCCTATGGCTATGGATGATTCGGTCTATGGAGCATAACTAGGAAAGCGACTGATTAAAATGAATTGATTCTAGCTAAAAAGGAAGATTAAATATATTTACATCTTTTGTTGTTATTCACTGGTCGACCCATTTCTGTTATGTACGGAAATGAATGTGAATATAGGATATGGAACATGCTCATGACATAGTGGTCATTATAAGGGATTAGAGATGTTCATATCGATGTAAATGAAAATTATTTAATGTGGGTAAATAGCAAGACATGGATATCTTCAAGATAATGGCTGTGTGTCATTTTAAGATTGGATGGATCCTGGATAAAGGCTATGTGCCACCAGGAAAAGTGGCTAAGTGTCATAAAGAGTGTGTCTCTAATTTATTTGAGTAGCTAAATAAAGTGTAACAACTTTATTAGCATTGATTGCTCAAAGAGCGGCTAAGTCAAGGTGTAACAATCTTCTTAGCAACTATCGCTCAGTGTGCTTGCTGTCGCACGAACCATTTTCTCTAAGTATGAATTGGATGTTCTCATATGGTCTATGTGACCAAACTCTCTAATAGTCTATGTGACTTATTAAGTCTTTGTGACTTACCTAAATGAACTAGTCTTTGTGACTTACCTGAATGAACTAGTCTTAGTGACTTACCTTGGACGAGTGGGAGATGTTGGAAATGGGGATAGTGAGGAACGTGGCCCATGTTCCCAACTACACATAATGGAAATGTCCATTATGCCCCTAGTATATTTCCCTATATAAAGGGGGTCCGTCCAAGGCTCAGGGCGTGTGAAATTGGGCGTTGGAGACGAGAGTAAGAGGAGAACATCCAAGGCGGCGGGATTTGGTTTGTGGAATTGCGGAGGGCTTTCCGATCTTGTGATCGCTCTTCCGATAGCGAGTTTCGCCATTGCCGATTGCGGATCTGCGGGAGATCGCTGTAAGTTTTTACCGCATTTAATTCGTCTATCATGCATTTAGAACATATTTTCTACAACTTCCGTCTGGTGTATGCCAGGATCTGCCAAGTCTTCTGCCCAGTCCACCCGACCAGGACTTCGTGCCTAATCCTCTCGACCAGGATTATGCGTCCAATCTCTTAACCAGGACTTCATACTCAATCTCTTGACCAGGACTTCGTGCTCAATCCCTTGACTAGGACTTCGTGTCCAATTCCTTGACCAGGAATTCGTTGTCTAGCCTCAACTAGGTCTTGCATGTACATTCAGGTAAGTTTGTTAGATCACAATACAACTTAACTTTAAACCCTTTACTATTATTAAAATTAGATTGGATTAGCTAGTATTCCAATACAACAAAATTCGTTAGAGATTCTAGGCCTATTATATTTTCTTATCAACACATTTAGATACATTAAGATTATCAATAATATGAGCCGAGAAAAATGTCCTCTTTGCAATAATCAACTGTAGTTTTTTTATTTATCTCCTCATAAATAACAATGGAATCTCCCATAGGACAGATTCCATTTCTTACTATACCAACTAAGATTATTAATATATTTTATCCTCTTGGGATGGACTAGTGACTAGTACATGGGGTGTTGTCACAATGAGGTATGGGGGTCAAATCCTGGCTAGTAATCGGGTTCCTGCCCTTCCCTATGCACTAGTCATTGTCTGAGCTAGTAGCCCCCGTAATTTACCTTCTCCGTCTAGGGACGAGTTGACGGAGACGTTGAGGGCAAGCGAATCACCTTTTACCATAATAAAAGTATTAATAAATTTTATTATTTATTAATTTTATTAAAAATAAATTCTTTCTATTCTTCCCCTTTATTTTATTTTATTTTATTTTTAAATCTGAGTTGTGCCAGTAAAATCCTCTTTATTTTATTTTATTTTATTTTTCTTTAAATCTGAGTTGTGCCAGCAAAATCCGAACTGTGAAAGGAGAGATTTGGTGCATCCATTTATCCGTCAGGCAACTGATGGCAACTCCGAAACACAACAGGAATAGGCTTTGATGTGACCGGTATGGAGTGCATCGTATAAGAAGACTGCGGCGTATCTGCTGCAGGCAAACTTTGTGATGATGATGATCAAACAGAGCAGGAGGGCAGCATCTTCGTGCTCTGGGGATGCAATCAATCTACTTGATATTGACACAGAACACAGTTAGCGAATAAACACACTTATCCAGAGTTAAATAACACTACAATTAGAAAAAATATTTCATTAAAATCACAATCCGAAGTTAAGTCGAGTAGGTTATTCTGCACCTTATTAAGTTTATTTCTAATTTCTAGTGCTAGAAATCATGCATACAAAAATAAAGATCACAAATATATATTTTATTAGTGAAAATATTAGAAATGTTATTAGTGAGATTCTACTGAGGACCAAAATTTACTTTGTGGAAATTAAGGACTGTGATTAGCAAGTAAATTCCTCGAAAAAGATATAATTCACAGGAAATTGAAAAACTCGTACAACTAATTAATTCACTGCATTTCAGCAGATATTGCTTTAGCACATGAATCACCTCGTAAAACAGGTTTCTTAATTTCTCTGGCCTTGTCAGATAGCAAATCAGTGTTATTCTCACTGTCTCTCTCATTCAAAAGAACAAAGGGAGCCGAAGAAGGGAAAGACATCAAAATAATTTTACAAGCATTTCATCAACTTGCATCTTCTGGGGACCTTCGAGAATTTAGCAGAGCAGTGACGGGACAAGCTTCAACTTGTTTCATTCTTTACCAATGCACATTTCAGCTACAGATTGTGAGGTGATCTCAGTTTAACTGATCTTGGTGAAACTACAACACTTTGGTCGACGACTGTATGTAGCTCATGAGCCGCTTCAGCGCTTTACCACTATCAATGGCTTCTCTAGCCCTGTCAAGTGCAGTTATAACGTCCTCAGCGCCGGCGCAACCCATCAAATGATCGACCATTCCTGCATTAAGAACAATCCTGTCGTACGCCGGTCCTTTCTCACCTTTTAGAGCTGCCAGACCCAACTCGATATTCTTCCGAACCTGACACAGAAAGCTAAAGATATTGATGCACTGACAGAAATGCAAGTTATCAAGCAAACCCTTCATCAGATGTATACTGTGCACCAGCTTAAATTTAACTCTGAAATTCGTCATTATTGATAATCCCATTACTATAATAAACAAAACTTGATAATAATGAAACCAAGAGATTATTTGTAACTAAATTAGGTAGGAAGTTGTCCAAGATATTCTAAAGTTTGTAAGATATGTCGAAGGAAAGGACCGATTCCACTGATTAATCAGTAGAATGGGTGGACACCAGTTTCTCTAATCAAGTGAGAAGCATATCAATCCAAATGTATTGGAAGAATAAATGGAGGTAAGTGGCTACCGATCTATCAGTTCTTGGAGTATCCGTTGGTTCAAAACCATAATCTTCTGCATTGACATCAATACTAAAGCTTTCACGAGAAATTCCTGGAGAAAAGGAGGGCAAATTTATTTAACTTTGATACACCATACAATTTTCAGCTGCAACCAAACATGTTTGCTAAAATTCCAGAATTGGGTAAAAGAATCTGAATAGACCAAAACAAATAAATTGAAAAGGCTGATACCATCAATGTCGGTGAGAACATCCAATCGTGGTGAGCGGAAACCTGAACAGTGATTCACTGGAAGACCTTTTGAAGCATTAGCAGCTCTTGATTTTGTTGTCATTGAAAGTGCACCTTCTTCTCCCTACAGCAGAATATATAGAACAGTTTTTAAATGAGATACAATTGAAACTCACCTCAGTTAACATGGGGATTATAGATTATGTTTTGACATAAGAAGTCAAATAAATTAACAAAGCTTACCGTTAGTCACATGTCACGCCAAACAATACTCGAAATTGATGGTGACGTAAATCAAATTTAATCATTTGATGAGATGATATATGTTAACTGAGATAAAAAGAATTTATCTACGTCATTGCATAGTGAGGTATTATTTATATACAAATCAGAGATTTATTTTAAGAAATTATAATTAAGTTAATTGATAATTAACTTAATCGACAGATATATATTAACTAATATATACACAAAGATATATATATATATATATATACTCCCCCTTAAGTTTGAACATAGATATTAATCATACCCAACTTGTTACAAAGATAATCAATCCAAACCGGATTTAAAGTTTTTGTGAAGATGTCTCCGAGAGTTGTTCTTTAGTCTTCACATATCTCGTAGAAATATTTTCTCATGAACAAAATGACAATCAATTTCAACGTGTTTAGTTTGCTCATGAAAGACTGGATTCGATGCACGAAAGAGAGCAACTTGGTTATCACATCACAGTTTAGCTCGTACTGAAATTTTAAATTCTATGTCAATCAAAAGTTGATATATCCACATTATCTCATACACAGACCGTGCCATAGCTTTATATTCTGACTTTGCACTCAACCGTGACACAATATTTAACTTCGTACCCTTCCATGAGACTAAATTTCCTCCAATAAAGATATAATAATCTAAAATATGAGTGTGCCCATGATTTCATATACGATACCCCATTCACGTGCTCCCTTTAAGTAATACAAAATTTACTCTAACACTGCCCAATGATAAATGGTTGGAGATGAACTAAGTAACAATATTAACCGAATATGTAATATCTGGACGAGTCACAGTAAGGTAATTCAACTTCTCAACTGACCTTCGATATTTCTTAGGATGTTCAAATAGTTCTCCATCTCTTGAGAGGTGTATGTTATGAGTCAGGAGCACTACATGACTTTTCTCACAATTTGCTTGTCTCAGTTAATAAGTCGAGGGCATATTTTCTTGGAGATAGAAGTACACCTTTTTTACTCCTCGTAACTTCAACACCTAAGAAATATTTTAGCACCCATAAGTCTTTTGTATTAAACTAAGTATGAATGAAAGATTAAGTGATGAGATTCCCACAGTATCACTTCGAGTGATAATAATATCATCCACATATACAACTAATAGAATGATACTAGCTCCTGCTTGTAGAACATAGAATGATTAGACTTGCTTTTCATCATACCAAACTTTTTAACAACCTGATTAAATTTTTCAAGCCAAGCACGACAAACTTGCCTTGACAACCCCTGAACAACAAAACCAGGAGGTTGCTCCGTATACACCTTTTTGTTAGTACCCCAAGATAGTTTTGATGTGATCAACCAAGTCAGGTTAGGTCCTGTTGGTTTTTAACCCCTGTGTCTAAGTGTGCAGGAACTTAGGAGCACAGGAAGTCGAGCGAAAGACGCGGCTAGCGAGAAGGACAACACGGGAGAGAGCCGATGGGCTCGGTACGTCCGAGGGACGAGATGTTGCAAAAGAATACGCGAGCAGATGAGAAGAAGACGCGTGACATTTCCGAGGGACGCGAAGCAAGAGCGGAAGATTGCTCGAAGGCCGGAAAATGGGTTTGGGTGAGTCCTATTCCGGATAACCGAAATCACCCAAGTAAGCGGAGCCGGAGATGGAGTGGAAGACCCGGACTCAAGCGAGTGGAGCCAGAGCAAGAACCCGGACTAAACAAGTTAACATAAGGTTAACCTTGGTCCGAGCGCTCGGATGATCCAGGCGCTTGGACCATGAAAATTATCCATATCGCGTCAAATGCGATCCGTTGCGACTGGGATAAAATTTTATCCCCTCCAGGACCCCGACCAAGGCTATAAATACAACCCTGGTCCCAAAAGTTTAGACAAAACACTTGTAAACAATTTCCTTTGTCTAACTTTGCATTTTGAGTGCTTTAATTGCTATAAGAGGCTTCTCCGCCTAAAGGAGACTTTGATAGTGAGCTTTAACTTCCTTGGATTAACAACTTCCTCTTCTTTCTAGTTTCTTATTTAATTTATGCAAGTGTGAGTTTAATATAAAGTTATAAAGTTAGAGGAAGGTTCGTTTTCCTTTACAGGACTATTCACCCTCCTCTAGCCGGCCGCCAAGGGAACTACAAGTGGTATCAGAGCGGGTTCGCTTCAAGAGGACTAACTGCCGAACGAAGCACACGAGATGGCCGGACCAAGCATCAACCCACTGAAATTCGAGGGGGAATTCGCGAGTTAGAAGATGGAGGTATTTTTTAAAACAGATTTTGAATTATTAATAATTATGAAATATGGTTTTGTAGCCCCGAAAGATAAAAAAGAATATCAATGGACGAAGTAGCAAGCTAACTTCGTGGTAAACGGTAAAACAGAGTTTAATTTGCTTAGCGTTTTACCACCTCAAAAAGTCAATGGTATCGGAGCCAAGGAGCTCTGGGAGAAATTCCTGGAACTATACGAAGGGACCTCGGAGGCAAAACTAGCGAGACGTGACCTGCTCCGGAACCAGATCAGCAACCTCCAGTTAGAAGAAGGTGAAGTAGTCACACACCTCCACTCAAGAATCAAGGAATTCATCACCGGACTCACGAATCTTGAAGAAAAGGTAAGCAACCGAGATTCGCTAAGGTACGCGCTTAACGCAAGAACTACTGAATGGACATCAATAGTATATGCTTATTATATATCTAAGGATCTAGAATCAAGTACTTTAGAAGAAATGTTTTCAACTTTTGAAGTCCATGAAACGAGATGTGCAGATCTGAAGGAGTCAAAGCACAATATTGCCTTAAAGGCAAAGATAGACGAACGAGATTCTGAATCTTCTCTCGAGGACGATGAAATGACATTATGGTAAGTAGATTTAAAAAATTATTTAAACTTAAAAGATTTAATCAAGTGCAGGGTACAAAAAGAAAAAGAAAGATAAGATGCTACCACTGCAATGAAGAAGGGCACGTGAAAGACAACTGCTCTAAATTGAAGAGCAAGGACAAAGAACAGAATAAGAAGTCAGCCCATACCAAGCATAATCTAAAGGCGATATGAGACGAAACGTCGTCCGAGTCAGAGATCGAAGCCCTCATCGGACTTGCGCTAGTGGCAAGTCACCAAGAAGACGAAGACGAAACAAGTTCGTCCGAAATGAGCATCGAGAGCATCGATAAAGGAGGAGCGACATCAAAAGAAAGCAACACTTCAGGGGGCTTTAGATTGCGGGATCGACAAGATAAATCAAGTACGGTTTCTCTCTCTTGACAAGTAATTTCAGTTTATAAAACTATTATTGAAAAATTACTGTAAGTTAGAAAAAGAAAATAAAGAGTTAAAATCAACCTTAGCTCTATCTTGTCGATTAGAAGATCTCAACAAGATTAAAACTGAAAATAAACAACTAAAAATAGAAATAGAAGATCTTGAGAAATTAAAAATTGAGAATACAAATTTAAAGGATCAAATAGAAAACTTAAAAAATTCTGCATGTTTAAATTTATCTGCTTTAACTTTCAGGAACTATAAAGGATTAAATTGACAATTTAGATATTACAAGGGGAAAATTAGAAAATTATCTAGAAAATATATTCGTCAGAAATTTTTAATTAACTCATTAGGAAGGAATCTATATTGGGTTCCAAAAACATGCTTAAGTTAATTATTTTTTTTTTCGACTTTCAAAGAGAAAGTTAAATATTTAATTTCTTTAAAAGACTTTGTCTAGAAAGTGATTATTGTTCCAATATCCAAGAAGGCCTAGTGCCTTGCCACAGCATAGAAGCCAATTACTGAAATAAAATGTTTAATTGACTAACTGTGAAACATTTAATCAGTTTAATTTATGCTTTAAATAGTTTGTCAAAATTTATATTAGAAAAATTCTAATCATTAAAATTCATTTAACAAAAATCATATTTGTTAGACTTATTTTAGAAAATTTATTTTTTTATATCTAAACAATTCTTCAGAATTTTTTTTAACCGTTGGAAAATTTTCTATGAATTAATTATTCAAATATAAATTTTTAAATTTTTTTTCTGATTTCCCTTAAACTTTAATTTTAGTTTTTCCAAAGTCACTTTAAAAGTACCCTATTTAATGTGATCAAAGGGAAAAAGGGAAGATTAAGTCTAGGAGGAGAGTAATTTAATTTTTTTTACATATTATTGAGTTCCAAATTTATTACCTTGTTACTATTTCTTTATGTTTGTTTACCCTAACTTAACTTGGGTTGCTCACATAAAAAGAGAGAGATTGTTAGTACCCCAAGGTAGTTTTGATGTGATCAACTAAGTCAAATTAAGTCCTGTTGATTTTTAACCCCTGTGTCTAAGTGTGTTGGAACTTAGGAGCATAGGAAATCGAGCGAAAGACGCGACTAGCGAGAAGGACGGCATGACAGATAGTCGACGGGCGCGGTACGTCCGAGGGATGAGGTGCTGCGGAAAAGTACGCGGGCGGACGGGAAGGAGGCGCACGACGTTTCTAAGGGACGAGAAGCCGAAATGGAAGATTGCTCGAAGACCGAAAAATGAGTTCGGGTGAGCCCTATTCCGGATGGCCGAAATCACCCAAGCAAGCGGAGCCGGAGCGGAAGACCCGGACTCAAGCGAGCGGAGCCGGAACAAGAACTCAGACCAAACAAGTTAACATAAAGTTAACCTTGGTTCGAGTGCTCGAACGGTCCGGACGCTCGAACGGTCCGGGCGCCCGGACCATGAAAATTATCCATATCGCGTCAAACGTGATTCGTTGCGACGGGGATAACATTTTATCCCCCTCCAGCCTGGAACCCTTCTAGGCGCCCCGACCAGAGCTATAAATACAATCCTGGTCCCAGAAGCTTAGACAGAACACTTGTAAACAATTTCCTTTGTCTAGCTTTGCATTTTGAGTGCTTTAACTACTGCAAGAGGTTTCTCCGCCTAAAGGAGACTTTGATAGTGAGCTTCAACTTTCTTGGATTAACAACCTCCCTGGTTGTAATCAAGTAAACCTCGTTGTGCCACTTCTTTCTAGTTTCTTATTTAATTTATGCAAGTGTTAGTTTAATATAAAGCTAAAGTTAGAGGAAGGTTTGTATTCCTTTGCAAGGCTATTCACCCCCCTCTAACCGGCCGCCAAGGGACCTTCATTTTTGAAGATCACCATGAAGAAAAGCATTCTTGATATCAAGTTGATGTAAAGGCCAATGATGAGTAGTAACCATTAAAATAAACAATTAAACATATATCATCTTTGAAAAGTGTCAGAATAATCTACCCTATAGGTTTGAGCATAGCCTTTAACGACGAGACAGACTTTTAATCCGTCAACTAACCCATCCGGATTGACTTTAACTGCAAATACTCATTTGCATCCAATAGCCCGTTTCCCTAAAAGTAGTAGACCAAGTCCCAAGTGCTTCAGCTAAAGCATTCATCTCCTTAATCATTGTATCTTTCCAACCAGGATGAGATATAGCCTCACGAACAATTTTAGGAATAAAGATAGAGTCAAGTGAAAAGCTATTATAAAAAACAAAAGAAGTAGGATAAGTGCACTGACGTTTACCTTTATGTAACAGGAAGATTATCACTCGAGACTAGATCTGGATCTAATGACGAAGTAGTAGGTGCAAGACATCAATCAGTAGGTTGACGCTTGAAAAAGACTTGAATAATAGGTGTCAACATGAATCAGTAGACTGACACTTGGAAAAGACTTGAATAATAGTTGGCTTGATAGGAGTCGATTCCGAGACGACTACAGAGGATGTGATAGAATATACCAACAAATTGTTGGTCCCGTTAGGCCGGCAAGAGGGGGTGAATTGCCTGAACCCAAAGTTTAAAAAAAATATCTCTTGCTTTGCTTAGCAAGGATGCATAATTAATTTAAACAAAAATGAATTGCAAAAAATGAACAACTAAGGACGGAAAGTAAGAAGGCTAGAACTACTTAATTACAACCTAGATGGTTGTTAATCCAAAGCGCTAAAAAGCTCTGTTAGTGCAGTGAGCACTAGACGATCGAACCTATGTTTTGATAATGACAAAGGATTCAAAGTTAAGTTGTCTTGTTATCTAACAAATGTGATTGAGCTTGCAGGAAAGTCCTAAGTGTTCTTAGGCAAAAGCCCTAGTGGATACTAGGCAGATGAAAAACCCTAGGGGGAGGTAACCCTAAATCCTAGGGGGAAGTAACCCTAAATCCTAGGGGGTGGTAATCCTAGGTTATGGAAAACCTTAGGGGAGGTAACCCTAGGTCCTAGGGGTGGTAACCCTAGGTAGAAAGTCTTGGCGGGTCGTGAACTTTGGGTGAAATCCTAGAGTCGAGGATTCTAAGTGAAAATCTTGATGGCCGCGGACGAGGTGAAAGTCTGGATGGGTCATAGAGCGAACGTCCAGCATGAAGACTTGAAGTCTCGGGTGCTGAGCAAAAATCCAGACGGTCTGGAGGGTCTAGCAATAGGTAAACTCTCCTGAGAGGAGTAGGTGAGGACGAGCTCCCCAAAGAGGAAACAGTAGGCGTCGGTTCGACCTAGGGTTTTCGGAGGAAATCGGAAAGTCAGAACTGGACAGTCCGAAGACTGTCAAAAGTCATATATTGCTTTACTATTATTTGCTATTTGTCTAACTCTGTTTTGCAGGGAAACTAATAATTGTGAAAGGTTAATTTTGGCCTTGATCGGTCGACCGAACCGGAGATCGGTCGACTGAACCTCCAAGCAAACAGATTAGATTTTCAGCGAACTGATCGGGTTCAACCAAGGGATCGGCTGACCAAACCTGGGGTTCAATCGACCGAACAGTGGATAGGCATTGGCGTGGTCAAGCCGAGTTGATCGGACCAGATGAGCTGGGGATCGGTCGATCGATCCCGTCATTCGGTCGATCGAACGAAGACTTCTATCCGAAGCAGCAAAACCTGGATGAGAAGATCAGTCGACTGATAAGAGTCGGGTCAAACCTGATCCTGAGATCAATGGGTCTGGATCAGGTCTGAGGTGGCTATAAATCTCAGCCAACACTTTGAGACAACCGAATTCAAAACTACTTATGCTCTATGTGCTG
This sequence comes from Zingiber officinale, assembly GCF_018446385.1. Lineage (NCBI taxonomy): Eukaryota > Viridiplantae > Streptophyta > Magnoliopsida > Zingiberales > Zingiberaceae > Zingiber > Zingiber officinale. The sequence continues at coordinate 137,111,630 of NC_055993.1, forward strand.
CTCCAAAGCGCTTTGACAACGTGCAACTACTGCTCCAACAATCGACGAACTTTTAGTTACTTTTTTATTGTTGGTAACACAGTCTCTTTTCATTGTTTTAATACGTGTACTTGTATATCTGTAAAGCCTTTACGAATTGATAGTGGATTGCCCAACGTAAGCGATCAACAATCGCGAGCCTTGGAGTAGAAGTCATCATAGGCTCCGAACCAAGTAAAACCAAATGTGTCAACTTGGCATTTGTTTTACTTGTTCTTTATTCCGCTGCGTTATTCTGTATTTTTCGAAACGAGTGAAAAAGCCACGAGTATTATTCAACCCCCCTCTAGCACGTCATGGATCCTACAAGCTCTACTAGAAATACTCATTCGTTGAATGCGAAATAGCCTCTTACAGACATTGACAACTCAAGAAAAAGACTAGGAATGATTACAATAGTAGTTGTTCAAGTTATTGTTAATTTTCTATCTCAAGGAGTCTTTTTATAGTCTCTGGAAAAATTTATCTGTAGCTCGGAGGCGCTTCAAGTAGGTTCAAGGCGCTTTCAATAGATCAAGTTTTATCTACCAAAGATAAAACTTTATCTTTGGCTAACGAGTATTGAAGGCGCCTTCGCACTGTTCATGCGAGGCGCCCTTAAGTACACTGGAGGCGCCTTAGGTCCCGTATACAGCAACTTCACTACTGAAGCTCGAGGCACCTTCAAAGTCATTGGAGGCGCCTTGAGACTATTCATCCAAATAGTCTTTTCTCCCTGCTCGCTTGGGTGATGCTCCGACTGTCTGGAATTGAGCTCACCCGAACCCAACTTCAACTTTCTCCTCAAGCAGTCTTTCGCTCCGGCTTCTCGGCCTTAGAAGCATTGCGCGCTTCCTTCTCGTCCACCGTACTCTTCCGCAACACCTCATACCTCGAACGCACCAGCCAGTCGACTTCTTTCCCGTGTCATCATTCTCGCTAGTTGCGTCTTCCGCTCAACTTCTTGTGCTCCTAAGTTCCTGCACACTTAGACACAAGACATCAAACACACACAGGACTTAACTTAACTCGGTTGACCATGTTAAAACTACCTTGGAGTACTTACACAAATAATCCTCCACCCTTTGACGAGTTTGAATAGGTGACGATGAGAAATAAGGTGTGTCTTCCATGAAGGTAACATCAATTGAGACAAGCTATTTGTAATACTGGACAATAACACCTATAACCTTTCTGAATACGAGAATAACAAAAGAAGATACACTTCAAATCCTTGGGATCTAATTTAGTAACATGATATAATTAGGCTAATTGATAATTAGCATAATTGACAATTAGCCTAATTGACATACATATATTAACTAATATATATTGATATTATGGTAACGAATATATATAGATATGGTATCTAATATATATATAGATAATAATATAGAAATACTACAAATGAGAAAATATGTTGGAATGGTATGAACATGTTGAAAGTCACCAATCAATTCTTTAGCTAGAAAAGCCAAATCAATTATAATAGAAGGTGCAAGGGGTAGAATAAGATTAAAGGAAACATGGTCAATGTGTATATATATATATATATATATATAAGCTCAATGGAGTGATAAAATTCATGTAGTTGACTCCAAATAATTAGCACAAACGCTTGGTAAAAGAGCATAGCAATAAGCAACATTTGTAGTCTTGAATGGAAGAGAAGCTGCCCACCTTTATAACCAAACCAGAATGCACTCTCCTTCTCTTCATAAGCATCAACATTGAATTTTCATAACCTCCATGATAGAATCCAGAAACAATAGCTTCTCTTCCCTTTGCCTAACAAAACAAACATATCTGGTTAAGTTGCTATACATGAATACTAATTTTCAAGCCCACAATAATGAGAAAAGTTCATGCCAGAAGGTCACCAAATTGCACTAACTCTTAAATTTATGTACTTAAAGAAAGGAAATTAAATAAGCACCATTATAAAACATTTTAATTATCAGAAAATCATCTTGTACTGCAGCAGGATTTTCATTGTATAATGGGCATTCAGAAACAAAGCATTTTACAAGGTCAAGCAAACTCAGGGATCCAAAATTTATTAACGGTACTATGGTACTATTACATGAAAGCTTCTAATTCCATACCTAATAATAATTTGTCAGATTTTCTTATTATAATAATGGGGAAAATGCATGGCATACTCATTTAACAACGTACAGAACAATCACACGAAACTATATTTATCTATTGGTGAGTTATGAATGAAATACGAGTGATAAACAAATTATACTGGACCATTTGATAATGCCAACCCTATAATATGATATGCATAAAATAACAGTATAATAGGAAATCTACCAGGTGATATGCACAAGTTTCAACTCACCCTAACAAACTGTTGCACTTTCTCTGTGGTTGCCAAGGGGGGACGTTTCTTAATATGCTCCCTTAGGCCAATTAGAGAATATCTGCAACATAACCATCAGCATGAAGATTGGTGTCTAGATTATCTGGTTTCAGAAACAGCTAAGTCACAGATCACATCATCTGATTTCCATGTTTATCTAAAGTGAATGCCAGGTAATAAAAGAACATGGTCTGGCCATTTTCAAAGTTGAAAGTAATAAACTATTAACAATAACAATCATTTAACAGAACATACTAGTCTAAGGATGCAAAAATGCATGTTGACATTCACAGAGCAAGCTCATTAATAACTAAACAAATCAACTTTCTTTTAGACAGATATAAAGCAATGGGAATACACAATCAAAGAGTGTTAATCAAAGATGAGATATAAAGAGATAATAAAAGAGAACTCAGAATTCATTTATTTCAAGTTTCCAACAATACCATGATAATAGAATTAATAGGACAAAATGTTCCTCAGCAGTAGGCACAATCATATCAAGCAAGTTTAACATTAACTTTGCAGAAGGTTTATTCATAATAAAAGCAGTGTCGTTTCCTTGCAATTTCTTCATGAATATTTCAAGGGTAATCTAATAGGAAAAAAAAATCAGATTTTGAGTGTGGATAGTATGAAATTAACAAGTTAGATAAAGCTGATTAAACTGAGTTTTTGCTAAACCGGCTTCAATTAATATAATTAAAAATCAACTGCTTATCCATGAACTGCACTGCACATTAAAATATGTAAGCATATGATTCTACATACTTTGATTTACATGACTTGGAATGAAAGACTTGTTAAATACAAATTTCCTCCTCCCACATGAATCAATTAAATAGATGCAACCTGGCTACATGATAAGAAGTAGTGGAATATTCATCAGCACGAAGGCGAAATAGAATTCCTAACATTTGCAAGCTTAATTTGTCCATCAGAAGGTCTGATGATATATAATAATTTCATATTCATACTCTTCTACTACAGCTAATTGAATCCTTATTCAGAGATTCTATGACAAATATCAGTAGCAATTACCAATTGAACCATGTTGAATAAGGTCCTCAATAGGTAGACTTACCTAAAAGTTTATGAAAAACTTTGAACATTCCAATGAATTGTGTGAAGGAAATAAAATGCATCCTTACAGTGATGGCTGAACTTCTTTCTGATTTACATAAGCGAAGCCAACATTTTCATCCTGAAAGATCCACATGATATAACACTAAACTCCCCCCAAAAATACAATGACAAGCTGTAAATACAGTTTGAAGCATACTTCCAGTAGTATCTTCGCATGTGCTGGTGACAGATGGGTATTTGCACCCATGAACTTCAGCAATTGCCCTTCTGTTATTCCTCCCTGCAAATCATAATGAACTAAGATCTACAAGCTCAACAGTTCTGGACATCCTAGGTAATATCATATATCAACCTAATTTGATTACAACTCTCTGAAATTGATCGTGTACATAGGACTCTAACCTTAGGTGCCATCCATTGGACACCATGAATGAGAGAAGATTCATCATAGCAAGCTCTAACTGCAGCTACAAACAGCGTACTCTTGAAGAATCGTGTATTTCCATCATAGGGTTCACCATAGTGAGTCAAGGAATTAACATCAGCAATAGGAAGTGGCCCTGATCGATCATACAGAAATTGGTAGCAGAAAATTATTTAAGAACTTGAATTTTAGTTGGATGCACAAAGGAAAGCCTTACCTAGTTCACCATCAAATGCTAGACAGTATGCTTTAAGCTCACGGTCTGTTTCTCTGTTCATCCTCTGCCCTATAAGAAAAGCAGCAAGCAGTGACTCATTCACACTTGAAGACCCAACATCATCCGAGTTCAGTGGAAGAACGTCCCTTAGAACACCTTGAACCTCTTCATAGCCTAAATGACCACCTGCTAGAACCTCCCTTAACGCACCCACAAGTCTCATCTCAGCAATTCCATCACCACCATAATTTGGGCCTATTGAACAACCAGATCCCATAATTGTGCCCTCTGGATCAGCTATGAAGATTATGTCTTGTGGAAGAACATGCAAAAGGCGTGGCCAAAAGAAATCCATTGCACGCCTTTCACCCTCACTCCACTGTGTGTGTTCAGGAAAAGAGTTTGCCCTTATTGTCATTCCAGCAAAAAAAGCACCAAGTTGTGCTTTTGAAACTTCTTCATCCTTGAGTTCTCCCCTAGCTTAAGAAACATGTAATCTTATTAGATAGTAGATTGTGATGAATGGATAGCAATCCTCACTACTATTATGAATCATCATGGAGATCTAGTTACTATTCCTTCATTGCATATTATTCTTTCACCAGCTATTTCTTTATCATATAATGAAGCAAAAGAAGAAAAAAAAGTTGGTGAAGAATATTAAATGGATAGTTAGTAACACCTATTAGTAAACTTATTGAAAAGAGAGTAGCTGGAAAACAAACTGTTGTGTTCAAACCAGCAGCCAACTAGATAACAGAGAGTATGCAAATACTAGAATACAATTTGACTATTTCCTTAAGTCTCTTAGATGTTGCATCTGTTGTAAACTTCACAGATCAATGTCTAATAACCAGATAATTGATATACCACAGGAGACAAGTTATTCTTTTTTCATTTGTTTTGATTGGCCAAGATGAAATGTAATATTTCTTAATTCTTTGAGATTATGTATCTCTCATAAATTTTGAAAGTTCAAAGCGTCCACAACATAGGGTAAATCAACTTGTGAAAAAGGGAGTGTGGCCTCAATGCTATATAGCATTGAACTTAATCATGGATCATGCAAATGGAAGAAGAGAATATTTCCAATTGATTTAATATTTCTTGAAGAGGGCATTTACTTTAAAAATAAAGGAGAGAGAAGAAATTGAACAATTGAAATGAGTTCCACAACATTCTTTGCCAATAGGAAAGTGTTGAGGAGAAAATTAAGGATGTGGACAAGGTAGTTTTATTGCTTTACATTTTGCCAGAGTGCTAGAATCACTTGGTTACCACTTTTCTTCCTAGCAAACATAATTCTATTGATTATGATTCATTTGGCAGTGCTTTACTAGCAAATAACTTCAACAAAGGTTTTTTGGTGGGAATTCTAGTATTGCAAAAATGGAGACTCACATGGCAACAGGAAAAACTTATGAGCATGGTGGCAAGAAGAAGAGCTTATGAACTGGAAGACTTTTGGACTACTCACATCGCCGCCCAAAATCCAACAAACATGAGGTAAGAAGAACGGTAACAATGCTTGGTTTTGTTGGCAAAAGTAGCCACTTGAAGAAGAATTGTTGGAAAAGGAAATATATACATTCTGTAAAGAAAGATAGCGACAACAATGAGAATCCTAATGAAGACAACCAAGTTGAGGTGATGATTACATCAAAGCTAATGATGGATGAGGTGATTACATCAAAGTTAATGATGGATGAGTGTTAGTAGTAGGCTATAATGCATATTATCAAGATTGTATGCTTGACACCAGTGCCACCATTCATATGTCCTTTCAAATCATTGTTTACCCCATATGAACCATACAGCAGCATAGTGAAGATAAGCAACAATTCAAGTAGTATAACACTTGGCATTGGTTTGGTTAGTTTCAAGATGTCTAATGAAGCTATGAGAACTCTTGAAAATGTGAGACATATTTCGAATATATCCCAAAGTTTGATCTCTTTGCCTATTTTAGAATATGAAGTATACAAGTTCATGGGTTATGATGGCATTCTCAAAGTATCAAAAAGTACTATTATTGCTATTAAAAGTATTTGTGCTGGATTATTTTATAAATTATAGAGAAATTCTATTATTGGTGATATTTCTTATGTTGTTATCAATATGTCTGAAACTTTCCAGCAGTAGGCAACGCCATTCATGGGTATTGAAGGAGGTAAACCCTCCTTTCAAAAAAAAAAAGAAAAAAAAAGGAGCTGCTTCACATCCGGAAACTACAGCAGGAATAATCAGATCAAACGGCCATCCTTAAGCAGCTACCGACTCAGGCTCGAGAGGGCCAAACACCAATAAGCAGCAGTTCAGAGTTGGAGAGGGTTCTAGTAACTATGGTATCAAAGGCTTGAGCATGAGTGACTAATGGATAGAGGTATTGATGAAGAAAAAGCTTATTCTTTCAGTTGACCTAAGCTTGTCCAAGAGATTTTGTAAGCATTGTTACTATGGGAAACAGCATAAACGAGTCCACAAAGATGGAATCATACAAACAAGAGGTAATCTCACTGCATTCACCAAGACAACTAAACAATAGTTTTTCATAGATACAGTAGCTAATCGAGAAAGGGAATAATCAGCAATGAATACCGAGTTAATTTCAAAAGGAAGGCAAAATAATAGGATGCTATCTTCACTTCGACTCAAATTTACTGATACCGAACTAGACAATTAAAGCAATCACCTGACTTAAGTATTGTGTCGAGAACCTTGAATGCCTGTTCTTCTGATAGTGGTCTCGTCTGCTCCGGCCCAGTGCACACCCGCGCCTGAGCTTCCAGCACCGTCTGATTGGGTTTAGGAATCTCGTTCGGCCGGTAGGAAGACGAGATCGACGGGTTAGAGTGTCCATATACGAGATGCTCGACCTCATCAATTGCAGCATCGGATCGAACGAAGAGGCGTCCGACTGCGTGCTTCCGGCGCAGGCAAGGAACCTGATTGCTCGAGCTCAGGAATCTGGATGGGATCTGAGAAGGTAATCGAGAAAAACTAAGTTTAGGGTGTGGGGAAGCGTTGATAAGGGAGTTCATGGCGTTCGTCGTCGGGGCCAAGGATGGAAGAAAGAAAGAGGAAGAGAGAGTAGACCGGCCGCTTCGATGTTACACGGGAAACGCGTACGGATATATTTTGGGATGGGGCGGAGGAAGGTTTATAGACGGAAGGGGAATGGAAATGGAGGGCAGGAGGAGGGAAAGTAAATTATTTAGGAAAGTTAATTAACATAGTTTGAAGTATATCTATTATAAAAGTACTCTCAATTTAAAAATTTGTTGATGGATGATTCATATCTGAATTTGTTGATGGATGATTCATATCTAAATAAGGATGAGAGATATAGAAAAAAAAATTATTAAAATTTTTAGTAACATAATTTTGTTATAATTTTTATAATAAAATTTTATTACAATTTTTCATAATAAAATTTTATCATGATTTTATCAGATATGAAGTTTAGACATTATTTATAAGGATCATTATAAACCTATTATATAATGAGAGTAATTTATTAGGATTCTCTTACAGAAAGATTTTTAATAAAGTTCTGACCTTTTTACTAAGTAAATCATCATAAAATTGTCAACGATGCTAATTCAACCTCTCCTTATGTGAAAAAAAATATTATATTTTGAAGAACAAAATATATGTTAAAGCGGCCCATGGAAGAAAACGTAAGCATCGAGGAATCAACGAGAAGGAGCATTGAGACTCACCCATAGCATCAGAGGTCACAATAGCAGATTCTTCATCGATGGAGGCGGGAGTTATAACGGCGAGCTTTGGGACGACAAGGGGCAACCTCCTAGGCAGCAAGTTTGGCTGCCTTTTTCTTATCGTAGAAGGGCTCTACAATCTCCCTCCTTAATGTCCACTGTTGGTGCAAAAAACATCAGACGATCGAACCTAAGTTTTGATTATGGCAAAGGGTTCAAAGTTAAGCTGTTGTGTGATCTAACAAGTGTGACTGAGTGTGCAGGAAAATCATAGTTGAGACTAGACAGGTGGAAAGTGTTGGGACAATTTCACTAGGTCAAGTTTGACCAGTTTGACTAAGCTTGGGTTGAGTCAAGCTTGAGTCAGGATTTGAGTTTTGATGTTTGACAATATATGGAGATTGCTAGGGCAATCGTCCGTTTGACAATATATGGAGATTGCTGGAGCAATCGTCCAATTGTGAAGATGGTCAAGGGATTGACCAGGTTGATGAGAAGACAGGTCAAGTGGGTCAGTGTTGACCGGAGACTTGACCGGGTAAGTCCTAACTGCAGTTTAGGCAATGGGAAAGTCCTAACTGGAGGTTAGGTAAGAGAGAAGTCAAGTAAGTCAAGGTTGACAGGAGACTTGACTGGGAAAGTCCTAATTGGAGATTAGGCAAAGGTAAGTCCAACAGGAAGGTTGACAAGAGAGAAAATCCAAGTAGGTCAGTGTTGACCAGACTTGGTGGTGAAAGTCATGATAAGTGAGATCAGGCAACTGGAAAGTCCAAGTGTGATATTCGCAAAAGGAAGGTCCTGGCGAGAAGCCAGGCAACTGGAAAGTCCAAGTATGATCTTGGCAAAGGGAAAGTCCTGATGAGGAGGCAGACAATTGGGAAGTCCAAGTGTAATCTTGGCAAAGCAAGTCCTAGGGTGATTTGGCTAGGAGAACCCGACAACTAGGATGAGGCCGATGGAAGCTCCAGAAGGCAAGACGTGAAGGATGAGGAGATATCCGAGGGACGCAAGGCTGATGGAGGAAGCTAGAAGGCTAGCTCGAGGTTGGTAGAGAGTTGCCAAATACTAGGCGTGCAAACCCAACAGGTCACGGTTGACCGAGAGTTGGGTTTGGGGAGCTAGACTTGAGTTTGAGTCAAGTCCAGGGTGTTCAATCGATCGGGCGATTGATTGAACAGGCTCCAATCGATCAGCAGATTGATTGGAGTGTGTTGCGATTATTGTGATGGCCCAATCGATCAGCCGATCAATTGGGGTCAGAAAATCACGAGCACAGAAGTTCTCCCAATCGATCGGGCGATCGATTGGGAGTTGCCAGTCGATCGGTCGATCGATTGGGCAGCAGAACCTCTCGCGCGGACGCGAGAGGACAGAAAGTCTCTGAATCGATCGGCCGATCGATTCAGGCAGTCCCAATCGATCGGTCGATCGATTGGGAAGTGACCGTTACGTAGGTTGCAGGCGATGGACGGTTGGGATTCCTGGGTGCTGACGTGACAATCGATTGAGGTTGATTTGGATCGATTGGGAGCACTGTATATAGCCTGGGCGGAGCGTTTTCTTCGGAAGTTCTTTGCGAGCTTGCTTCCTGCAGTTTTCTGCGATTCACCGGCGATTTTCTCTAAGCTTCTCCGCCAATTCTTGAAGGCTCTTGGGGTGCATCTCCAAGGTTCAAGAGGCCACGACAAGCAACAAGTAAGCAAGAAGAAGAATGTATTGAGTTGTATTTTTGTTTCTTCTTGTTGTATCTATGTTGTGTTGTGTGTGAGTGTTGTAAGAGGCTTCTCTGCCTCCGGCCGGCTGCGACCAAGAAGGAGGTTTTCATAGTGGAGATAGGCATGTCGTGTGGGTCCTTGGATTAGTCACCTCATCTTTAGGTGGATACCAAGTAAACTCTAGGTGTTAGCGTTGTGAGTGTTTTGTTTTGTTTTGTCTTTGTATTCCGCTGCACATCATCAAGATGAAGCAAGAACGAGCAAGCACGACGAGACGCTATTGACCCCCCTCTAGCGGACATCAAGGTCCCAACAGAAAGTCCTAGATATGGTTAGGCAATGAAGTCCTGGTCCAGGGGACTAGGCAAAGACTTGGCGAGTTAAGGACTTTGGGCAAAATCCTATAGTCGAGGACTCTAGGTGGAAAATCCTGGGGGTCGCAAACACCAAGTGAAAGACTGGACGGGTCGTGGATCGAACGTTCAGGATAAAGTCCTGAAGTCTTGGATGTCAAGTAAAAGTCCAGACGTTTTGGAGGGTCAGTCTAGCAAAAGGTAATTTATCCTGAGAGGAGTAGGTGAAGACACGTTCCCTGAAAAGGGAGCAGTCGACATCGGTTAGACTTAGAGTTTTAGCGAAACTTAAAGTCAAGAATGGACGGTCCGGAAACTATCAAAGTTATCTTTTATATATTGTTTGTCTATTATTCTAACTCTATTTTGCAGGAAGACTGATATTTTATAGGTTAGGACTTTGTTTGGTCGACCGAACGCCTGGATCGGTCGACCGAACGCCCGGAACGGTCGACCGAACGCCCGGAACGGTCGACCGAACCCCAAGCAAAAAAGATCGTGACTTGATTGGGTTCGACTAAGGGATCGGTCGACCGAACCTTGGGTTTAGTCGACTGAATGGTGGATAAGCAGCGACTTGATTGGACCGAGTTGATCGGATTAGATAAGCTAGGTATCATCGACGGATCGGTCGACCGAATGGCGGGATCGGTCTACTGAACAAAGACTTTGTCCAAAGTGGCAACATCCTGACGAGAAGCTGGGCAGATTCAGAAGGTTCGGTCGACTGAACGACTGGATCGATCAACCGATCAATGTCGAGTCAAATAGTGATCCCGAGATCAGTGGATCTGGATCAGGTTCAACTCGATTATAAAAAAGGGTTTGACTAACAGCTTCGAGAACAACATTCAGAACATCTATTGCTCTTGCGCGCTACTCCAAAGACAAGTCTACAAAGTTGTAGCACAACCCCGACGATCGAAAGCACGCCTCTCCGTATTCTAAAGTCATCGTTATAAGTGTTCATAGTACATTAATCAATTTATCATTATACTTCATCTCTGTACTTAAATTTACGAATTGATAGTAAATTGCCCAAAGTAAATACTCAACGAGTGTGGATCTTGGAGTAGGAGTCGTCACAGGCTCTAAACCAAGTAAAACTAACTTGTGTCGTTGTTTTGTTTATTTCTTCATTTCCACTACATACTCTCGAAATATTTTCTGAAAAACGAACGTGGTAGCCACTGACGCTATTCACCCCCCTCTAGCGCTTTTGATCCTACAATTGGTATCAGAGTGGGGCTGCTTCGAATCGGTGAAACCATAATTCAAGTAATTTTTTATGGGTTAGTTTTTAAATTTTTCGGAGTCAATCAGAATCAGTATAATTTCCCCTTTCGATCATTTTTTCCGCAATCAATTTTTTTTCTCGAAGTTGGTGCAACACCACTCGAGCTCTTTTGTTTTTCATAAATTCTTTATACCGCACTACTAATCCAAGACTAAGTCTTGAGATAAGTTTCTTTATTTTATTGTGTGCAAGATTTGTTTCTTAAATGACTTACCAAGAAAGCTATAGCACTACACGCTCACCACTCTTCTCTAGGGAAGATTTCGGCTACTAGAAGAGCCGAATAGAGTATCACCTCAAAACATAAGTCGAGATGTGGATCATCATCTAAACCGGCTTCACACTTCCACTCGGAGACATTGAAAAATCAGTGTCCTATGAAAATTGGGACCAAAGTGTTATGAAGAAGATCGAAGCCGATGCAAAGATAACCCAAACTCTTCAATGTGGCTTAACCAAAGAGGAATTGAACTAGGTCGGACCCTTTAACAACGCCAAGGAATTATGAGAAAAGTTGATCGAGTTGCATGAGGGTACCTCTGACACTAAGGTAAGCAAATTGGACCTAATATTGAATAAGTTATATAATATTAAATGTAGGATCGTCAGTCAGCAAGTCAACTCTACGTTCGAATCCAAGATCTACTTAACGGGCTCCACGTGATTGAACAAAAAGTAAAAATCATGCATTTTATCTATTAGGGCATCTTGCATGCCAATTAGGTGCGAATAAACCCTCAAACGCATATTCCTCAATGTACTGCACAATTGGTTTAAGAGGGTTACCGTCTTCATATTCAATTCTTGCAAACTTTTCTTTAAGAAGATCAACCTTCTGTTTTGGTGTTGAAGTTTCTTTTTCCCCTAATACCATATCCTTGAAAGAAGCCTTCTGCACAGTTGTAGAAGAGTCAGTGTCACACCTCTATCAAGTAGTTTATCATTAACCACTACTGCTATAAAAAAGTCATTCATTTATTCAAAAAAACAAAAAAATCATTGCCGCCTAGATAACCGTTTGGTGTTATTAAACTTGCTTAGAGCATCCATAATATATCATCATTATAATATTCGTCTAGGTGCGCGTGCGAGCGACGGACTCGCAGGTGCAAGCACTTGCTCGCCCATGGAAAGAGAGCACCTGTGTTTTTTTTGTGTTAGCTCCATTAACATAACAATACATATAAGAAAACAATCTCTCTTGAAAATTTCAAATGTGAGACTATTCCTCATCTATTTCCTTAACGATATTTTGGACTTAACTCTAAATAATTAATTTCTCATTCATCTATACTCGGTCTTGAGAAAATTAATAGTCCAGATTCATCTATGCGAAACGTAGATTTCGATTTAAAAATCGATTCTAACTTTCATCGATTGATGGCACCTCGATTTTCCCTTATAAAATCGTATTGATTGTTTTAAGATCCAATATCTAACAATTTGGTCATGTCTCCATTAAGGTAAGTAATTTGATTTTGTTTAATACTTTTATTTTTTTAAATAAATAAAAATAAAAAATCATTAAAATATATATATTATATTGAAAAAATCTTATTAAATGAACTACCATTATAAATAATATAAGAAATTCAATTATATTGGGTGGAGTTCAACTCATGAGTCTTGTGTTGTGATATGCAAGGTGTGAAATTATCGGGCTAAGCTCTTTAATAGGCCTAACACCCAAATGGGTTGGTCAATTGGTCTAGACTAGTCAATCGTCAAGACACTGATCTAATAATTGCTTGGGTCCATCTATTGAGCCAAGTAGTCGGATATGCATGTATTAATTTTCCTATAATTTTGCGAGGCAAAAGCGCGATAGCTTAGCTTTTGTCCGAGGAGGTAGGTAGGCATTCATTCACATTGAGAACAGAAGAGCCAAAGATGATGAACAGGCGACCTGAGGACTGACAAGACGTTCGTTCAAGCGAGATTCGTGATGGTAATTGTCATGCGCAAGCAAGCAAGAAGCAAGAAGCAAGAAGCAAGCAAGCCATCGCCAGGGCCCGGGCCGAGGCAACGCCACTCGCGTACGTCGACGGCTTTGCCTGGCGAGCGAGGGAGGAAACTGCAGGATTTAGCTATAGCTAGCTGCCACATTCTACACCTTCCACAGTGATCTCCAAGCCTCCTCTCTGTATAGGAAAAGTAAATAATTGGACACACCGCGACTAGAGAGCAATAGTAAGTTGACATGACCTCTCTCCTCGCTCTCTATTTCTGTCACTTAATATTCCATCGTCCAAGTCCTTGTTAGCTACATGCATGCTAGCTCTTATCGCCCTGCGCCAGCCATGCGAGCCCATGCGCATGTTGATGTTGGGGGTCAGCACTGAGCATGTGGGTGGTGGGCCAAAAGGGCGGCTATCACCTTCCAATATCCATGCATACGCATTTCAACTTCATTTTTGTATTTATATAGATAATCAAAATGAAGTTTTATGCATGGTTTTATCATATATTTTTATTACTTGGATTATATGTATGATTGTAACAATAAAATGATTATACTCATCTACATGCCTCTCACAGTTTCAATGTTTTACTTTAGGTTTTCACAATGGCATTAATATTTTAAGCGTTAATGCTAATGTGGATATTTTTTAATAGTACTGTAATATTAGCACGTTTAATTCTTTGAACTCGTTAATGCCTACCGATTAAAAAAGAAATAAAAAAAATCATATTACTATTGACGCGTGAACACGTTAATGACAATGTGAATGTTTTTAGAAATATTTTATCAATCAAATATATTCAGAAATAGATATTTTAAATATCAATAGACATAAACTAGTACAAATATTTGATGAAAATTACTCTTTTTATTTTAAAATTATAATAAAAAAAGATAATAAATTAACATAAAACTTAGCTTATATATGTTTCTCAATTCGCGGATCAATCTAAGTCCGTCATGGGCTAATCTATCAACCGGCACGGCTCACAAGCCTAGGCGGATTGGCTAGTGATGGATTTAGATTAATAAAATTTTAACATGATCTATTTAAATTATTGAATAAGACAGACAAATTATTGTAAACTTTCTTTGACAAAAAAAGCAGGTATGTCAGAATGGATGATGAAAGATCATTTATAAGTCTAATAAAGTGTTTTAATATTAAATTTTTTTAATAGATTATAAATTAAAATCATTTTTTTTCTTGGAAGCACAATATTGTAGTTGTTGACACCTTACAGATTAAATATGCTCACTTCTCACCTTTAACACATCCTTCCTTATACAACTGTTTTCCTGTTGCCAAAAAAAAACTATTTGATCATATAATAAAGCTTACATCGGAAGCTAAAATCTATTGTCAGTGATAAAGATTCGATATATATGAGAATAATTTTTGAAAAGTATTTTGGAAAGAAGGCTTGTGAAGAAAAATAATCAAGCTATGGCCATGTTACTAATTCAGTGAGACAATTGTACATGAGAATCAAATGACACCCTTCATGAAAAGTTTCTAAAATTCATGGTTAATCAACCTTCCAAAATTAGACGTCTTCAAAATTAAAGGATCATACGGTAGCTATAGATGGATTAAAGAGATGATCAAGTCAGTACAATAATATTACTGATATATTGTTGATGGAAAGCATTCACTTCTCAGTAAAAAAAAAATCATTCTATAAAAATTCTTAAAATTTATTTTTATTTAATTATAAAATGAATGTTTGAGGGTTCTTATTCACTGTGGGATGGTCACCTTTTCTGTACTGTTCTTACACAAATTGTCTCTCCACCACACAATCCCCCTGTTCTTCTTCTTCTTCTTCTTCCTCTTCTTCTTACACTACACGCAATTCTTTATCTTCTCCTGCCTTCTCTTGATCGATCGATATTCACTGCAGAATTTTGCAGATTTCCTATCCAGATAAGGGTTTGGCTTCCGATCCCTAGATATATAGCTAGCTTAATTTACCTGATCTACATATCTTGATCTCTCGATTTAATAGATCTTACTTTTTATTTTTCTTCTTCTTGCAGCTGCAGTCGTTGCTGTGGATCGGAAGGAGGACTGATCGATCAGAGCAACAGCGGCAGCCACTGTCAAAGAGATCACCTCAAGTCAAAAGGTATACTGACAATTCACTGATCATCAAATTAATCAAAGAACACACTACTACTCCCACCAGATCTCAGATTAATTATTATATTGGCCTTTTTATTTTTCATTTTTTACTTCACCACTCCAAATTCCTAGCTAGTTGAATATATATTATTCATAAGGAATTAATTTAGTGTATTGTTTTTTTATCAGTACTTATTTAGAGTCAGTTGTGATCATGATCATGGAGCATCGATCGCCTTCAGTTAGCATGGCAGGATCATGCATCGATCCGACTCTGAGTCGAAGCTAACAAACCCTAATTAATTAACCCTGAATTAATATCTGTATTATTGTTGCTGGATGAATTAGGGAATTAAGAAGAATAATGGCGTCGTCTTCTTCTTCTTCTTCCTCCGGCAGTGGTTACAGTAACTCTCCCTGCGCGGCCTGCAAGTTCCTGAGGAGGAAATGCATGGCGGGGTGCATCTTCGCGCCATATTTCCCGCCGGAGGAGCCGCAGAAGTTCGCGAACGTGCACCGGATCTTCGGCGCGAGCAACGTCGCGAAGCTGCTCAACGAGCTGCTCCCCCACCAGCGGGAGGACGCCGTGAGCTCGCTGGCCTACGAGGCGGAGGCCCGCGTCAAGGACCCCGTCTACGGCTGCGTCGCCGTCATCTCCCTCCTCCAGCGCCAGCTCGACGCCCTCCACTCCGAGCTCGACGCCACGAACGCCGACCTCCTCCGTTACGCCACCGCCGCCGGAGCCGCTGCCGCGGCCAACGTGCCGATTCCCATCTCATCATCTTTTGACCCAATTGCAGGCGGCCAAACAGGAGGAGCCGGAGGTAGCTACACCGACGATGATCTATTTCACGATCCTGATCAAGTCAATGCCGTCGCCGAAGTGGAAGCACTTCTAACAACTCCTCCTTCTCCATGGCCTACGACCAAAATCAACAGCCCTGTGTTCGATCGAGCAACAAGAAACTGTGGAGATGGAGATGATCATTAGCATCACAAATTAAACTACGCATATAATTTGCAGTTATTTAATAATCTAGCTTGATGCATGCATGAGATGCATACATTTATTTATATATATTTATATCGAGTACGTAGCCAGTAAACGTATTTGATAAGTTTGTAATGTATTATTGCTTGATTTATATACCAAGAAAAGTGTTATTAGGTTTCATTTCGATGCGATCGAATCGATCGATAGAGTATCAATGCTCATGGCTTTAACTTTCACTTTCTAGCTAGCAAGGAAATATAAGTATATATGCAGTGCAAGGATTCGCACGTATCTTAGCTTAGCTTGCGTTTTCCCTTTTACTTTGTTTATATATGTTCAGTTTCGAATGCATTATATTAGTGAATAATTTTGCCATTAATGTTTATATTTAAGTTTAATTATATAATGTTGATTTTGTAGTAATTGTAATAGAACTAATTACACTAATGCAGTAATATATAATTGCACCAATAAATGACGAGCATGCAATTAGGGCTGTAAACAAGCCAAGCCGAGCCGAGCTTTGGGGTGTTCAAGCTTGTTTGATAAAATAACCGAGCCGAGCCGAGCTTAAAATGAACCAAGCTTTTGAAATGAGTGTTCAAGCTTGGCTTGGTTTATTTTTTATGAGCTTGAGCTTGTTTGAAGCTTGGCTTGAGCTTGGTTCATTTAAATGTTATCAAGCTCTCAATTCAAGCTTAGCTTGAGCTTGGTTCGAGCTTGGCTTGAGCTTGGTTTGAGCTTGGTTCGTTTAGATGTTATCAAGCTCTCAATTCAAGCTTGTTTGATTGTTTGAAACTTTTAATTGTTTGATTGGTTATTAAGATTGATCGTTTAAATTTATTTATTTATTTATTTATTTTATTATTTATTTAGCATATTGAAAAGAATTTCATTAATAAATATGGTTCGTGAACATTGTTCACGAACGCTGTTCACGAACATTGTTCACGAACGTTGTTCACGAACGTTAACGAGCTGAACACATATGTGTTCAAGCTTGTTTGTTTAGCTTAACGAGCTGTTCAAGCTTGTTTGTTTAATCAATCTTATGTATAATGAACGAACATAAACAAGCTCTTATCAAGCCGAACACCAAGCTTGTTCACGAACGCTTGGTTCATTTACAGCCCTACATGCAATAAACGTTAATAACAGTAAGGGTTAAGAAATTGTGTATCTCCGGTCGAAGCGTCGGACGTGCCGACTGTCTTTAGAGAATTGATTGCCGCCCACGGTGCAGAGGCGCTCCGGCAAAATCCTCCCAAGATCCGACAACCGCTTGCGTCGCTCGTAGGTGCACTCCAAAACGAGCGCCGCACTCGGACTCAACCTCAGATCGCGAACCAAGCCTCAGAACTCAGAAAGAAGGAAGAAGAAGTAGAAAGCAAGGGAGAAGGAATGCTTTGCTTTCTGGAGTGAATTGAGAAGGAAGTGAGGAAGTGTATTTATACACTTGAAGCAGTGCAAAGGAAGGGACGCACACTCACGCGTGGATGCGTTGTTTCGCATCCTCACGCGATGCAGACATAACTGCTTCGAGGACCAAAAACCGAAGTCCGCGTCCCTTCCTCACACGCGGAACCAAACTCTGGTTTGGTTTTGGTTCAGATCGAACCAGAACCGGAAACCAAACTGGTTTGGTTCAGACTGAACCAAACCAGCAAAAACAAACCGGGTCGCCCGTGAGCGCAAGGCCCACGGGCTGGGGATTTGCACCCCCCCTGCGCGCGTTAATCGCGCACGTGACGCCCGGTTTATGGATTTCCAGCTCGAACCCCCCAAATTCACTCGATTTGGGCTTGACCCGTGCATGCGTGTAGGTCCTCTTATCATTGCTAAGCAAGGATGGAAGGACTTCCTATATAAGCCCTTCCAAGCTTCTCCACTTAGCAATGTGGGACTAAAAATGCTTTTGAATTTAAAACAAAATTCAACAATCCCCCACAAATTCAAATCATTTTTAGTCAAAAACAAAGATATGTTCTGAGGCTTGGTTGCAATGAGCTTTCAGTGAAAATACCTTCCGGTTTGAATTTTCACCTAAGTACACCAATCTTATTCACATAGGTTTGAAGAGAACAGAGTCTTGATCTTAAACCTTTTATATGTGAAGATCAATTGGTAACAACTCATCACTGGCGACGGTTGAATCCTTCTGGGTTGGTGCATTACGGCCATGCCACCGAATCTTGTTTCATAAGTGCTAAGGAGAGTTGCCTAGACCCCCCACTCTGTGGCCTCACAGTTACACTTACATAGGTGAGTTTTCCAAGGATGTACTACAAGCATCCTGTCATTAAGACCTTGAACTCATTAAGAGCTCGTAAGCTCATCCTTACTAGCAGTCAAGCATCTATCCAGGGAAGAGACTATGAGATTACATCTCAATCAATTTGATGCTTACGTTTCACCCTTATAGCTTGTTTGTACCACATTGAATCTACTTTTTGGGATCTCCAATCAGATAGGTTGGGTTGCCGCTATAGATGAAACTAGGACAGGCCTCAGTCCCATTCCCTTACTGGATCTCTTGATTTTCTCAGAATCAAGTCCTTTAGTGAGTAGATCGGCAATATTGTCTTTTGAACTTACAAAGTCCAATGACACCACTCCAAGAGATACTAGCTCATGAATAGATTTCAATCTTATTCGTACATGTCTCTTCTATTTCTGGTTATACTTGGAGCTTCTAATCTGAGCTATTGTTGTTTGATTATCACAGTGCACTGAAATAGAAGGTATTGGCTTCATCATTAAGGGAATTTCAGAAAGAAGACCCTTAAGCCAATCAGCTTCAGTTACTGTGGTATCCAAAGCACACAATTCTGCCTCAGATGTAGAACGAGTTATAATCGTCTGTTTAACAGACCTCCAAGCAACTGCACCGCCTCCAAGTGTAAAGACATAACCAGTAACGCCTTTACACTCAGCAGTGTCAGCTATCCAACTGGCATCACTATATCCCTCCAGGACTGCAGGGAATCTCCCATACCACAAGCCCAAGGATATAGTGCCTTTCAGATATCTGAGTACTCTATCTAATGCATCCCAATGCGTTCTGTCCGGATAGCTGGTAAACCTGCTCAATTTTGATATAGCAAAAGAAATATCAGGTCTAGAACAATTTGCTAAATACATTAGACTACCTATTATTTGTGAGTATCTTAATTGAGACACTGTCACACCACTCTTATTCTTGTGGAGAGTTTTTGAAGGATCATGGGGTGTGACTACAGATTTAACTTGGCTATAGCTATATTTCTCTAATACTCTCTTAATATAGAGTGATTGAGAAATTGCTATTCCATCAGTTGAACGAGTCAACTTTAGCCCTAAAATCATATCAGCACAACCCATATCCTTCATATCAAACTTACCACTTAAGAGGGCCTTAGTCTCATTAATAATAGAAATGTTAGAACCAAACAGTAGAATATCATCTACATACAAACATAAGATAATACAATTATCACCTTTCATTTTAGCATACACACATTTATCAGAGTCATTCATTTCAAAGCCAAATGATAATATAGCTCTATCAAATTTTTCGTGCCACTGCTTTGGGGCTTGCTTCAAACCATAAAGAGATTTGACTAACCTACAGACTTTGTTCTCATTTCCAGAAACTACATATCCCTCAGGTTGATCCATATATATCTCTTCTTCAAGATCTCCATTAAGGAATGCCGTTTTGACATCCATTTGATGGACCTCAAGATGATATATGGACGCCAATGCTATTAACACTCGGATTGTAGTAATTCTGGTAACAGGAGAATAAGTGTCAAAATAGTCAATTCCTTCTTTCTGTTTGAATCCCTTAACAACTAGGCGGGCTTTGAATTTATCTACTGACCCATCAGGTTTTAGTTTTCTTTTAAACACCCATTTACATCCTATAGTGTTACACCCAGGAGGTAAATTTACCAACTCCCAAGTGGCATTAGAGATAATAGAGTCCATTTCACTTTTAATGGCCTCTTTCCAGTGTTTAGCTTCAGGAGAAGCCATAGCATCTCTATATGTCACAGGATCACCTTCTATATTATAGGTGATAAAGTCCTGGTCTAAATCCGTAGACACACGTTGCCTCTTGCTCCTTCTTGGTTCTGTATACTCACTAGATTCATCTAGTCTAGAGTGACTTGAGGAAGGTGTACCTACTACGGATAGTGGGACCTCTACGGAAGAAGGCTCATTTCTAGTAGGAATACTAGATTGAGGTGTTCTCGTCTTCATAGGAAATATATCCTCAAAAAATGTAGCATCGCGAAGTTCTACAATAGTATTTGCATCTATTCCAGGAATTTCTGATTTAATAATCAGGAACCTATATGCAATACTATTTTGAGCATAACCTAAGAAGATACCATCTACGGTCTTTGGACCAAGTTTTTTCCTTCTGTGTTCAGGTACTAGTACCTTTGCCAGGCACCCCCACACTTTAAGGTATTTCAAACTTGTCCTTCGGCCTTTCCAAAGCTCATATGGGGTTTTATCCCTTGACTTCATTGAGACTCTATTTAGCACATGGCATGCAGTGTATAGAGTCTCCCCCCACATAAAGTTGGGTAACCCAGAACTGCCTAACATGGAATTAATCATATCTTCAAGGGTTCGATTTTTTCGTTCTGCTATACCGTTGGATTGAGGACTATATGGAGCAGTTACCTCATGGATTATACCTGTATCTTGACAAAATTTTTGAAACAGGTTCGAGGTAAATTCTCCACCCCTATCAGACCTTAACCTCTTAATAGTTTTATCGGTTTGATTCTCAGCTTCAGATTTAAAAATCATAAATTTATCTAAAGCTTCATCCTTGGTTTTTAGCAAATAAACATAACAATAACGAGAGTGATCATCAATGAAGGTAATGAAATACCTTTTATGGTCTCTCGTTATTACACCGTTAAACTCACAACAGTCAGTATGAATCAATTCTAAAATATCAGAATTTCTATCAACTGATTTGAAGGGTTTACGGGGTTGTTTATATTGCACACAAATTTCACATTTTTTCTTATCATTTATAGCATGCTTAGGGATCATGTCTAGATTCATCATCCTTTTTACGGTATTAAAATTGACATGTCCTAATCTGTCATGCCACATATCATAAGACTCAATGTTATATGAACAACCAATATTAGAAGTTTTATTTAAAGTAGCATTTTCTACATTGAGTTTAAATAAACCTTCATTAAGGTAACCTTTTCCAATAAAGGTTCCTAAATGTAATATTACAACTTTATTACATTTGAAGTTCAACTCATAACCAGCACGAACTAACTTTGATCCGCTAATCAAATTTCGACGAACCGCTGGAACATGATGCACCTCATGCAGTGACAGGACTTTTCCAGAGGTGAACCTCAGGTCAACTTGTCCTATCCCAAACACCCTGGCTGCAGAATGGTTCCCCATGGTCACGGAAGTGCCTTCAATTACCTGATAAGTAAGGAAGGCAGATCGATCAGCACAACAGTGTACATTAGCACCTGTATCAACTAACCATTCATTGGGTTGATAGATCAAGTTTAGTTCGGGTTTGAAGGTAACAAACCTATCGCTGGTGTCGTCATTAGCAGTCACGACATTTACTTGTGCCTTGGTGTTGGACGTATTGCTTTGGTTCTTGTCCTTTCGCTTAGGGCAGAATTTGACATAATGTCCAACCTGTCCACATGCCCAGCAAGGCTTAGGTTTAGTTCCAGTTTTCTTTTGAACCTTTGGGTTGGGTTTCATCTTGTTTTTCATTTTCTGATTTTTGAATTTCTTCTTGTCAGATGAGACTACTACATTCGCCTTTGGAATAAAATCCATAGGCATTCTTGTATCATCATTTTTATGTTGCTTCCGATGTTCTTCTTCGATATTTAAGGCAATCATCAAATCTTCGAGAGAGATTTTACCTCTCCGATGTTTAAGAGTCATGCCAAAATCTTCCCAACTCGGAGGTAATTTTTCGATGATTGACAAGACCTGAAATTTTTCAGGTAATGGCATATCTCCTTCAGCAAGACCATGAATTTGGACTTGGAATTCATGTGTCTGCTCTATCACAGATTTGCCTTCAACCATTTTGAAGTTTAGGAATTTTGCCACAGTGTACTTTTCTAAACCAGAATATTCAGAGTTGTATTTTTTATCCAAAGATTTCCACAGCTCTTTAGCTGAAGCGGTTGAACAGTACACATCAAATAGTGCGTCTGAGAGGGCAGATAGGATTCTCCCATGGCAGAGATAATCCCTTTGCTTAAACCTCTCTAAGGTAGCACTACGGGCAGGTTCCTCTTCATTGGGTGAAGGAGGGTCTGTTTCTATAACGGAGAATTGCCCTAGCGTAGTAAGCCAAAATTTCATTCGTTGTTGCCAACGTCTGAAGTTTTGCCCAAAAAATCTTTCGGGTCGGGCGCTAGCCTCATCAGACCCCGTTACCCTATCGTTCATCATGTTTATTGATGCTACAATCAATTCTCTAAATTTGTAGTAATTGTAATAGAACTAATTACACTAATGCAGTAATCTATAATTGCACCAATAAATGACGAGCATGCAATAAACGTTAATAACAGTAAGGGTTAAGAAATTGTGTATCTCCGGTCGAAGCGTCAGACGTGCCGACTATCTTTAGAGAATTGATTGCCGCCCACGGTGCAGAGGCTCTCCGGCAAAATCCTCCTAAGATCCGACAACCGCTCGCGTCGCTTGTAGGTGCACTCCAAAACGAGCGTCGCACTCGGACTCAACCTCAGATCGCGAACCAAGCCTCAGAACTCAGAAAGAAGGAAGAAGAAGTAGAAAGCAAGGGAGAAGGAATGCTTTGCTTTCTGGAGTGAATTGAGAAGGAAGTGAGGAAGTGTATTTATACACTTGAAGCAGTGCAGAGGAAGGGACGCACACTCACGCGTGGATGCGTTGTTTCGCATCCTCACGCGATGCGGACAGAACCGAAGCGCTGCTTCGCTTCCAGGCGGACCAAAAACCGAAGTCCGCGTCCCTTCCTCACACGCGGAACCAAACTCTGGTTTGGTTTTGGTTCAGATCAAACCAGAACCGGAAACCAAACTGGTTTGGTTCAGACTGAACCAAACCAGCAAAAATAGACCGGGCCGCCCGTGAGCGCAAGGCCCACGGGCTAGGGATTTGCACCCCCCCTGCGCGCGTTAATCGCGCACGTGACGCCCGGTTTATAGATTTCCGGCTCGAACCCCCCAAATTCACTCGATTTGGGCTTGGCCCGCGCATGCGTGTAGGTCCTCTTATCATTGCTAAGCAAGGATGGAAGAGCTTCCTATATAAGCCCTTCCAAGCTTCTCCACTTAGCAATGTGGGACTAAAAATGCTTTTGAATTTAAAACAAAATTCAACAGATTTCATGGGATACGGTACATAAAGGAGGGGCTTGATAAGGTCAGACAATCAATAGTCAAGGAGACATGATAATCAATAGTCAAGGGGGTGTGACAATCAAAAGTTAATAGGACATGACAATCAATAGTCAAGGGAAGACGGGAGTCAGACCGCCTCGCATCATTAGCCACACAATTCTTGGTCGGGTACAGGCAGGGTAGGTCTCCAGATCTGAGACGTAAGACGCAACCTGAACTAGTTCTTGACCTGCCTTCGACTGATCGGGTTTCTCCAGCTCGGGCTTTGTAGATGGTCCTGTTGCTTTTGCTAAGATAACTCCCGACCGACTCTTCAACGGTCACATTAAGGGAGTCCTTCGTCATAACTCATCCACTTCATCAAGACTTAATCTTAGTGGTACCTCTGAGTGGTCATCCTGAGCTATCTGTAGCTAAACCTGGGTGGGACAAAAAACACTAAGCGACAACAATATCGAGGAATCTTAACCTCCTGTCAGAGAATAACTACCATACGCCACCAATAGGAGGTCCCCGTACGTCCTCTCTCACCCGACATTCTCTGACAACGGTTAGACTCTTAAGGCATGCAGCATCATATAAAAAGGGAGATCCTCTTCCTTGGCCAGGTACGCATACATACGCACTCGTCTTCAATTGTTTTTTTTTTTCCATCGTACACCATTCTTATGGGGAAAAAAAGATCTGACTTGAGCATTGAAGGGTCTGCGCCGGGGAGACTTTTCCCTGATTTCTTGTCTCTAATGTCCTGAGTGTTTGTCTAAGTGTGTGTAGAGTTCAAGTACCACTAGTCCTCATACTATAGACCTCGGAGTTTCACGTGGGAGTTTGCTTTTCAGACGTGTATACACAGGGTGCATCAAAGTCGCCTCTCCGTCAACACTAATGTTATCTCTGTCAACCTCCGTCTGACTCATATTCCGAACAAAATCATTATGCTTATGGACATTGCCAAGAAATTAGTTTGAATGAGATGCTTGATGCATGATCGAGCTTCTTGTCGAGACTAAATAACTTAATTCATTCATATTGTTTAGAAATATCATGGTAAATGATAAAGTTATATAATTTTTTATTAATTGCACTAAATTTATTATAATTATATTTATGTGGTATTATATTTTATCCAATTGTATTATGTGTGTATCAGTATCACCATAGAATGCTCTAAGGCAAAGTTTGGAGCATTTTCGTACATTTTTGTATCCCTTTTTATCACTGAAATGAGAATTATTGTATAACCGATTGTAAGTTGATTTAACTGAGTAGCTTAGATGCCCTTCCTAGAAACTGGAGATCATCGAGTCACGAGTACCACTAGACATGCATAAAGGGAGACCTCTTTTAAGAGACCTAGCTATATGATAGTAGTTGCGTTGCGCAATAAGCATTGAAGAATCGGTTAGCTAGCTAGCTGCATTCCCCATCTGCCAAGAATGAGTGTCGTAGCGGCGGTTCATTAATTTCTTTCCTTCCTAAAGCATTTCCATTATCCTTCGCACTGTCGCACACCATGGCTAAGACAACAAGTAAGATTGTAAACGGGTATGCCGAGTTAAACTCACTATGTGAAGATCTTCAAATAGTTATGGAATCAGCGACGAAATTCAATCCGTCGTAATTTAATAGGATTTTAATGCAAATTTCATTGGAAAATGATCAACTGAAACTAAATTCAGTTGATATTTGATTGACGACAAATTTTATATAATCTTCCAACCCAACTCATTGACTAAATTCAAATTTAGTCGGTATTTTAGGGCAAAATTTACTGACATAATCCAAATTCTGTCAGTATATATCAACAAGATTTGGATTCAGTCGGTAAATTTTGCCCTAAAATGCCGACTGAATCGAAATTCAGTCGACGAGTCATGTTGGGAAATTAGATTCAATTCACTGGTCAAATACCAATGAAATTTGAATTTCATTGGTAAATCTTGCCCTAAAATTTCTTTGTTTGACCCCTTCCTTCTCCTCGCATTATTTCTATCACACGAGCTTGGTCAGCCGCTGTCGCCTTGCTCGCGGCCCCTTGTCTGCGAGCTTGGTCGACTGCTACCGGCTTGCTCATAGCCTGTTGGCCATAAGCTTGGTTGGCCGCAGCTAGGTTGCTCTCGACCATCTTGGCCCCGACCGACCTTGGGGCGCGACGACCACAAGTTCGTGTTATCTCAGGCAGCACAATCTAGATTGAAAAAAAAATAATCTAAATTTGATTTAAAATTTCTTGATATTGCAAAGTTTAATAGCTTCTATGCATGAATTTCTTTCTAGTGCACCAATTCTTAAATTGAAATATATTATAGTTGTTGGACAGACATGTTAGGTCAAAACTTATTATTAATGTTGTACAATAAATTAGGTCAAAAGTTAATTCTATGTTAATAAATTAGTTCATAAATTTATTGTATTTATATTGGTAATGTTGAAAATTTTATGCTCATTAGGATACCATGTTCATGACTAAGGCTATGATGTATAATATATTAGAAAATGAATTTATCCTAAATGATTATTTTGTTTGAGTTGAAATGTTTGTGAACTCAGCAAAGAATACTCATTAATTAATGAAAAAAAAATAACATAAAAAGGAAGTAAGAGATCAAAATTTTATTTGGTTTATAATCAGGGAAGTTGCTAATCCAAAGCAGTGAAAGAGCATTAAAGATCCCCTTCCTTGAAGACGGAGTAGACTCTTACAATAATTAAGCATACAGACTTAAAATAAAATTAAGAATTGAAAGTACAAGTGTGTGTTCTTGAACTGAGAGGTCAAGGCCTTTATTTATAACTCTCTGGTCGAATTAGACATTTGTTGACGTGGCAGTTCTCGGGCGTCTAGAAGCGATCTGGGCGCTGGACTCGGTTGAGTCGATCCACTTAGCAATGACTCTCTATAATGGTTCTCAGTTTCCCGGTTTCCCGGGCGCTTGGAGTATGCTGACGTGGGATCCGTACTAAGTCGCTTCGACAACGGCTATGCTAACGTGGCAGCTCTTCTCGGGCGCCTAGATTAGATATGTGAGGTTTGAGTCCGAGGGCCTAGACTCGGCCCAGGAGCGCCCTGGAAACGATCAAATTAGAAGTTGATCATTTTCTAGTTCGGACTTTGGGTGATACTCCGACTGTCCAAAGTTGAGCTCCCCGAACCCAACTCTAGCCTTCTCCTTGAGCAGACTTCCTCCCCGGCTTCTCGTCCCTCGGATGCGTCGTGTGTGTCCTTCCCGTCCACCGATGTACTCTTCCATAGATCCTCATCCCTAGGATACACCCAGCCCATCGACTCTCTTCCTGTGCCATCTTTCTTACTCGCTGTATCATCCGCTCAACTTTTTGTGTTCCTAATCTCCTACACACTTAGACACAATACATCAAAACTACACACGACCTAACTTAGCCCTATTAATCACATCAAAACTATCCCAGGGTACTTACAAAAGGCTAGTGAAAAAAAGTGTGAGACAATATTCCATCTGGTCATTCCCAACTATCAGCTACTCAAGGTTATTGAACATTGAGGTAGAACATCATTTCTTTGAACGATGTTACGATGATATTTGTCAATTGATGTTAGAGTTACTCTCTGCTGATCGCCTAATGACTGATAGTTTTTATAGTATAAAGAAATTGGTGAGGGAGTTTAGGTTTACCTGTAGAGAAGATTGATTAATGTATTAATAACTGCATGATATTTTGGAATGAATACAGTGAAGTGATTGAATACAGAATTTATATTCACCCTTGTTATAAATATGATATTCATATATTAGGGAAGAAGAAGAAAAAAAATTCATGGAAAGTTATGTATTACTTACCGTTAACTGCTAGATTTCAACGCTTTTATGCATCTGCTACAATAGCATGCTACATGAGGTGATGTCATGAGCATGTGCACAAAAGTGGTATAATGTGTCATCTTCATGACTCTCTTGTATGGAAACATCTTGATACAATATTTCTTTTATTTGCAATGAAACCACATAATGTGAGACTGGTACTTTCTGCAGATGGATTTCAGTCATTTGGTTAGTCAGAATAACAATATTCATCTTGGCCAGTTATATTAACTTAACACCGTACAATTGTACTTATTCCAGGTCCAATGAATTCGAAAGAGAGGATAGATATTTTTTTGTAATATTTGATTGCCGAGCTGAATGAATTATGGAATGTATGCTCAGAGACTTATGATGTTGCAAGTAAAACTAATTTTACATTGAATGTTGCCTTATTATGGATGATAAATGATTTTCTAGCATACTCAATGTTGTTGGGATGAAGTACGATTGATAAATTAGTATGCCCACATTGTATGGCAAAGTATGATACATTTTCAATACCTTGTAGTGGGAAAGTATCTTGGTTTGATAATTACCTTAAATTTTTACCAGTTGAACACTCTTTTAGGTGAAATAAGAGAATATATATTAAGAATGTTGTAGTTAGAAAACTACCGCCAATAATCAAATCAGGTGAAGAAATCATTAACCAAATAGACAATTATGGATTCTTACCAGTATCTCAACCTAAGTCTGATGAGATAAATAAATACATTGTTAGGCAATACAAGTGTAGTTGGAAGGGAAAAGTATTTTCTGGGAGTTACATACCATATTGGAAGTATCTATTTATTTGATATAATTTTGATGTGATGCATATTGAGAATTTTTTTTAATAATATCTTCAATACTGTGATGAATGTGGCTAGAAGAACTAAAGACACTATAAAATCATTTAAGGAATTAAAAAAACTAGTCAATATATTAGAGTTACATCAAGATGGAAAAACTAAAAATTTTCAAAGGCTTGTTATATATTGATAAAGACGGTAAACAAATTTTATGTAGTTGGATGAAAGAAATCAAATTTCCAGATGGTTATGCCTCAAATATTTCTCGATGCGTGGATATAAAAAGGTTAAAAATGTTTGGAATGAAAAGTCATGACTATTATATATTCATGTAAATACTTATTCCAGTAGTTTTCTATAACTTACTTCCTCAAAATATTTAGCAAGTACTTATAGAATTGAGTCTAATTTTTAAAGATTTGGTAATAAGGTGTATTATGATGGTTGATATGCTTTAGTTAGAAACAGACATTTCTCTCATATTATGTAAGCTTGAGCGCATTTTTCCACCCAATTTTTTGATTTAATGAAACATCTATCAATTCACCTACCTTATGAGGCACAACTAGCTAGTCTTGTGTAGTACAGATAGATGTATGCATTTAAATGATTTTTGAAGAAACTAAAATATAATGTTCATAACAAATCAAGAGTTGAGAGTTCAATATGTAATACCTATTTGGTTGAAGAAGCATCATGTTTCTGCTCATATTATTTTGCTGATAATGTGAAAATCAGATATTGCAAGTGTCCTCAAAATTTTGATGCTACTGAGCTGATAGACCTAGAGATGCTTTCTATTTTTAAGTTTCCTGCTAAGCCATTAGATGCATATGTTTCTAGATGGTTAATTCAATAAGCATACCATGCTGCAAGAACATATATACTCCTAAATTGTGATGAGGTCAAACCCTATATAAAGTGAATTGACTTATCTAATCAAACATTTACCCTGTTATGTTTGTTTGTTATCTTAATTGTCTTAAAATTACCTTCTATGACAAATTGTATGAACAAATACCTGGGGCGAGCTCGCAGGGGCACTGAGAATGAGCATTTCACCTTTTGCCACTTGCACGAACAACAACTACTATAACTACAAAATTTATCAATGGGTGCAAGTGGGATGGTCGAAAAGTTAGAGACAGAATTTACATTATGATTTCAAATCTATATAAGATAGAGAATAATTTATAGTTTATACATGCATATCAAATTACCACCTAATTTATATCATAACCATTTTTATAGGCGAATGATCGTAGAATATTAAATGTGCAAGATTCCAGGATAATCAATCTTTCATCTGGACCTCTTCGTAAGATAACAGTGTACTCTTGTTACTATGTTAATGACTTCAAATTTTACATGGTATGATGGAATTCACACAGATTAACCTATAATTCTGGTGTTTACGTTAAAGGATCTATCGATAACAATAACAATGAGTTTGATTATTATGGTAAACTTGACGAGATCATAGAGGTTAAATATTTTGTATTACCTATAAAAAGATGTGTATTATTTAAATGTTCATGGTATGATCTGGCTCCAAGAACAGGTACCATAATGCATGCAAACTATAATTTAGTTGAGGTTAATACAAACAAAAGGTTCAACAAGTTTAAACTTTTCATTTTTTCAGTACAAGCTAGTCAAATTTTTTATTTTGAATACCCTATGAAGAGAAGAAAATCTAGTGAATGGTTGATTGTTTGTCAGATGAATCCTCACTAGATCATAGAAATGTCGAACACCATCACTGCTTAAAATCCTGATACATTTCAGAATGAAGAAGTAAAAAAATATTCAGTTGATTCACAACATCAATATATATCACAATTACTTGTAGATGTTAATGTCACTTACGAGGAAATAGATAATGGAGAGTTGTCCAGCAGTGAGGAGCTTATTGAACTAACAAAATCTAGCGATAAGGACTTAGAAATTGTTAATGTTCATGATTTAGATTGTAATAATGATTAAATATTAGCCTTATTGTTCATCAAGTAAATTATGCTTCCATTTTATTTTGTGCAATATTAGCATGTTAGTAATATTATTATGATATGTTGTAATGTTATTTTATAGATATTATCATGGTAGAGCAGCCAGTCGCACCCTGTGACCATACAATGCTGAGGGTTGTTGGAGAGTCGTGAATATTTTTATTAATAGTAATTCAAATTCATATATAACTTTATTTATAACATATTTCTCATACTTTAATATTTTTACATGAAATTTTACTCCTAATAGGCATTGGGTAGCGATGTACATAATTCAAAATCTTAAAGCGAGTCTCCACTTTTGGTACTACATGAAGACATGTAGACTAGGAGATGAAGAATTTCTATTATCAGGAATTTCTACTAAGTAAATTGACTATGTTTAGTATTGTATCATAAATTTATCCTTAAGTATACTAATTTTTTAACTTATAATTATAGAAAAATATACCTGAGAGGTAGGGAAAGAGCATCAATTTATAGAAACTTGGAACATTTATTGTGTAAGACTATAGAAGACCTCTTATATGTTAAGATTGTTACGCACGTGAGAAGGGGGGGGGTGAATCATGTGGTTTTAAAAAACTTTTCTTTTTAACATTTTGAAAATGGGTACACAACAAAAAAGATGAAAAGAGATAAAGAAGGAAAACATGAACACAAACAAT
This sequence comes from Zingiber officinale, assembly GCF_018446385.1. Taxonomy (NCBI): domain Eukaryota; kingdom Viridiplantae; phylum Streptophyta; class Magnoliopsida; order Zingiberales; family Zingiberaceae; genus Zingiber; species Zingiber officinale. The sequence goes on from NC_055993.1 coordinate 137,142,622, forward strand.
TTTATTTGGTTCGGAGCCTTCGGCGACTTCTACTCCAAGACCCAGGTCCCTTGGACCTATCGATGGGTAATCCACCAAAGCCTCTTCCGGAACCGCTAGAAGAGGTAATCAAGTACAAATAAAAGAATAGAAAAGTGTAGCAATCCTACATTTTCTTTTTGTAGATATGTAAAGTAAGTACAAAATTAAAACCAATGACCAATATGAAAATGTCGAAGTGAGAGCTCTTGTGTGTCGGCGATGACCTGTATGTAGTAGTCGGGCATGGTAGTGTTGTAGCAGAATAGTGACACGAAGTCAAAGCAGTCGAAATGTCGGATGAATGCGTAGAAGCTTGTAGAAGAGTTGATGAAGAAGCACTAGTCGAAGCTCTCTTTTATAGAGCGTTGAAGGTGTTGTTGGTGTATGTTGCACTAATAATCAGGTTTTGATGTATGACAAATAAGTTAAAGTTAGATGTGTTGTTTGTCTAACTTTTTTACCAAGTGTGTAGAACTTGATGGATTTAGAGGATTGAAACACCAGACTAGCTCTTATTGTGCTAACTTTGTTTTGCAGATTAAACATATTGTGTTTACTTGGACTAACTTCTTTTTTGTAAGAAAGAAAAAGTTGGAAAAAGGGTGGTTCGAGCGCCTTGAGTTGCTCCAAGCACTCAGGCAAGCTTCGTAGAGGCAGCGCCCTAGGGCGGGTGCCTAGCCAGGCATCCGGGCGGTCCGGGTGCCCGGAGTTGCTCCAAGCGCCCAAACAAGGCAAATTTGATCTTCGCGGAGTGGTGGAGCACAAATATTGGCTAGCTCACGTCAGCGATCCAGGTGCCCGGAGGGGGTTTGAGCACTCGGAGGTGGATAAACTTCGGGGTTAAAGTTTCGACGAGAGCTCGCCACGTCAGCATAGTCCAGGCGCTCGGGAGGGGATCCAAGCGCCCGAACCAGGCTATAAAAGGAGGCTTCGACCATCAGCTTTAAGATAACATTCTCTACGACTTTTATACTCACAAGTTGCTCCGAAAAGGCCTCCGGGATACCGAAAAGTTGCTCCAAAAAACTATGCTTGCTCCTTCTAATTTGTATTGTTAGTATACTTTTATTTCCTACAATATGTACTTAATCCATGTATTCATCATTCGTGATTATAGTGATTGATCAATGAAAGCATTCAGCGAGTGCATGCCTTGGAGTAGAAGTCGTTGAAGGTTCCGAACCAAGTACAAAATTACTTGTGTTAGCACTATTGGTGCAGGGAGTATCAAACGATCAAACCTGAGTTTTGATTATGACAAAGGATTCAAAAGTTAAGATGTCTTGTGATCTAACAAGTGTGATTGAGCTTGCAGGAAAATCCTAAGTGTACTTAGGCAAAAATCCTAGTGGATTCTAGGTAGGTGGAAAATCTAAGGGGGAGGTAACCCTAGGTTATAGAAAGTCCTAGATACGGTTAGGCAACAAAGTCCTGGTCTAGGGGATTGGACAGAGTCTTTGCAGGTCGAGGATGTCAGGCAAAATCCTAGAGTCGATGACTCTAGGTGAAAATCCTAGGGGTCGTGGATACCAGGTCAAAGACTAGACGGTCGGGAATCAGACGTCTAGCGAAAAAGTCCTAAAGTCTTGAATGCTGAGCAAAAGTATAGACGACCTGGAGGACCAGCCTGGCAAAAGATAAACTCTCCTGAGAGAAGTACGTGAGGACGCGTTCCCCAAAGAGGGAATAGTAGGCATCGACCCGACCTAGAGTTTCAGTAAAATTCAAAGTCATGACCGGACAGTCTGAAGGCTTTCAAAACTTATCTTTACATGTTATTTGCTTTTTATTCTAACTCTATTTTACATGAAACTAACAATTTTGCATGTTCAAATTTTTGCCTTGTTCGGTCAACCAAACCTTCAGATCGATTGACCAAACCTTAGAGATCATATCAACTTGCAGCTAAGTTTCGACCAAGGATCGATTGACCGAACATCGGGGTTCAGTCAATTGATCAGTGGATAAGAAGTAGGTTGATCGGGCCGAGTTGATCGAATCAGATAAGTTGAGGAGCAACGATGGATCGATCGACCGAATGGCGAGGTTGGTCGATCGAATGGTGTGATCAACCGACCGAATGAAGTGTTGGAGTGTATACTGAAAGCCTAAGCTTTTGTAAACATTTATGTTAAATAAAGAATCACATTTGGTCAATTTATCTACATTTGTTTGTAGTTGTTCAATTAATTTATATTGTAGATAACATAATATGTGGTGTCACATATAGAAGATGATGTTATCAGTACCTTATAAATTATAAACAGTAGTTCACGACCAAAATGGAAAGGAACAAACCATTGGAAGGTCGTAGTGTAATTAGGAATTAGTTTATCTTGACTATATAATTACACTAGTACACTTAGAGTGTATTGAGTAGGACCATTTGAGGTTGTTTCTTTTATACTGACTTTATAAAGGAATAAATACCTCGGTTATTATGGAAGTGTGTGCTCTTAATCCTAATATAATAACAAGCACATATATTTGATATTTATTTCTTTAATTTATCAATGGGTGAGATTTAGTTCGATGAATCAATAAACCCGATAAGTTGGGAAATGATATCATTTATAGTGTGTGTTGTTGATTATAGAAGGAAACTGTATCCTAGAGATACTAGGTTGATAATGTCCCCAAGAGGAGCTCATAAGGATTGTCATGTTAAACCCTGCAGGTGGACTTAGTCCGACATGACGATAAGGTTGAGTGGTACTACTCTTGGACTAAGATATTAATTAAATGAGTTGTCAGTAACTCACTTAATTAGTGGACATTCGATATTTTAAACACAGGGAGACTAACACACTCATAATAAGAAGGAGCCCAAAAATGTAATTTGGGATTGGTGCGGTAGTTCAATAATAATTCCCTAGTGGAATGAATTATTATTGATAAAATTAAGTTGTGTGTTCGGGGCTAACACGGGATGCTTAATTTTATCGGAAGACCAAAACCAATTCCTCCTCTCGGTCCCTATCGTAGCCTCTTATTTATAGAGTACTATACCCACCTATACCCACCTTCTATAATCTATACCCACCCAAAGGGGGTCGGCCAAGCTAGCTTGGGAACCAAGCTAGGGCCGGCCTATGTATAAATTGGGTGGCCGGCCCTAGCTTGAACCCAAGCTAGAGGGGCCGACCAAATTAAATTAAAAAAAAAGGAATTTTAATTTTAATTTTTATTATGTGGAAGATATAATTTAAAAAGAATTAAAATTAAATTATCTCTCTTGTAAAAGATCTACAAAAGATTAAAGAAAGAGATTAGATCTCTTTCCTTATTTGTAGATTGGTGAGATATTTTATTTTCTCTTTAAAAATTATTCACATATTGTAAAATTAAAATTATGGAAATTTTTTTTTATCAACCATGAAGAGATTTTGAAGAGAAATTTTAATTTTAAAATTTCCGGAAACAAATTAGAAAGTTTTAATTGTTGATTGAAACTTGTCTAATTTGATTTCATGATGTGGCCGACCATTAGAATTTAATTTGGGGAATTTTATTTTATTTTTCTCAATTAAATCATGTCAAGGAAATTAAGGAAATTTTATTGTAATTAAATTTCCTAATTTGCCTAGGCCAAGGAATATAAAAGAAGGGGTGAGGGTGCCTTCATGGGATACAACATCTATTATTTCTCTCCCTCTTTTGTTCCTTGGTGTGGCCGGCCATTATCATCCTCTCCCTCTCTTCCTCTTGTGGTGGCCGAACCTCTCTCTCCCCTTGGAGCTCACGTGGTGGCCGGATACTACTTGGAGAAGAAGAAGACGAAGGAGAGAAAGCTAGCATCTCTTGGAGCTTGGTTGGTGTTTTGATTTTCTTCCTTGGTGAAGCTTCCTTGTTGTGGCCGAACCTAGCTAGGAGGAGAAGAAGGTGGTTGGTGGTTTCTCATCTCGGAAGATTGTTGCCCACACAACGTCCGAGGTTAGAAGAGGAATACGGTAGAAGATCAAGAGGTTTTTCTATAAGGTATAACTAGTAATTTTCCTTTCCGCATCATACTAGTTATTTATGGAAATAATACCAAATACAAGAGGCTTATGATTCTAGAATTTCGAATATGTTTTTCGATGTTGTGTTCTTTTGTTTTTTTCTTTTCCTTGTGATTTGATTGTTCCTTTCGGTTAACATAAAGTTATTTTAGGAAATTAAATATTAGCTTTCCATAAAAGGTTTTGTCTAGTCGGTGGTGGTTGCTCCCATATCCAAGAAGGTCATGTGCCTCGCCACGTCAGTACTGGGAACCAATTATGGAAATTAATATTAATGGAATTAATAACTTAAGGTGACTTGGGTCGAACGTGTTAAGTTCCGCAGGAGATCCAAGTCAAAACCTAAAAGAACAAATACATTAAGTTTTGGATCAAACGTGTTAAGTTCCGCAGGCGATCCAAAATTTAATTTAAAAGAACACATGGTAGCTAGGAAAAGGTTCAGACCTTTGTACAAAATTTTTGTACAGTGGAACCTCTAGGTTTTCCGAGTAGCAACCAACATAAAGACTCATCCAAAGCGACAAAATCTGTACTAGAAGATGGACCGATTCAGGCATGATCGATCGACCAATCAAAGTCGAGTCAAACCTGATCCCGAGATCAGTAGATCTGGATCAGGCTCAACTTGGAAATAAAAGGAGGTCTCGACCCAGCACTTCACATGACAAATTCCAAGCATCTACAGCTTCTGCACATTGCTCCGAAAAGATCTCCATGACACTATAACTCTACTTCGACGATGACTATGCAAAAGATCCATCTTTCTATGTCGTTGGTATTGTTTTTGTTAAGTTAATTATATTCAAAGTGTAATCATTCTTGTAACTTTTTGAATCTATAGTAGTTACCCAACGAAACCGATCAACAATTACGAGCCTTGGAGTAGGAGTCGTCACAGACTCCGAACCAAGTAAATCCTACTTGTGTTTGCAATTGTGTTTTCTATTTTCCGCTACGTTCCATTCTGTACATTGTAAAAAATGGGAAATAACCACGAATGATATTCACCTCCCCTCTAGCACGTCTCGATCCTACAAGCACTTGTCTTTTTTCTTTCTTCCATCTTTCTCCTTATCTTTATTTCCGCTGCAAACACAGTATTTTAAAAGAAAAGAAAGTTTTTAAAAAATTACATGATTCACCCCCTCTCACATGCTCACAATCGAACATGCGCCTCCAATGCCACTGGAGGCGCCTTCTATTAGGATTAAAATATTTCAGATATCTCCACAATTATATGATATTGTCCCCTCTAGTGTCTTTACGATCCAACACCTTCCATTTGCTAAGTTCTATCTTGAGAAAATAGTTTCTTATCGTCGTCAAGGTCTTCTGCATTATTCGATTGAAGGCGCCTTCAAAGCCCTCCGAGACGCCTTCAGCGCCTAGCTTCAAGGCGCCACCGCGCCCTTCTGTGCGGGCTTTCGACCAAGCCTCCGAAGCACCTTCAACAGCACCAAAGGCGCCTTGAGTACTATTCATTAGAGTTGATTTTGCTTTCTAACTCCTGCAAAAATATGTTAGTCCAATAGAAAAATATCTAACCTGCAAAACTAAATTATCACAATGATAAGGTAGCGGTGATAATTAGTTCCTATCTTTTCAAGACCAAGAACTAATTATGGTCTTAATTTAGGTTTCTAAAATAGACATAAACTGGACCTACGCCTAAAGTCCTCAATTGGGACTCATCCTTATTGAAGCTCTCTCCTCCATTGACTTACCTTACTTACCATGTAGAATCGCTTGACTCCCTCACGGTCCACCAAGTCTTCATGCCAATTGTCAGGTCTACAGACCCAACTGGACTTTGGCCAACAACCAGATCTCGCGAATCCAGCCAGACTTTTTCCCAGATATTGAGTCACTCCTTGACCTATCTGGACTTTTACACTAGCTATCAGGTCCTCCAGACCTAGCTGGATTTCATCTTGGTGTCAGACTAGTCAAGTTCTGCATACTTGATAGAAAAGTTAGATAACACAACACATCTAATTTTAACATTCATCAAAACTCATGTTTGATCATTGGTACCAACTACACCAACATTATACACTTAGAAAAAGAAGGACACAAGACTAGCTTTTGCATCAGATCAGATTTGGTCTGCATGGACTACCACCTTAGGTTGGAGATAGGTGGAGGTTAAATTCTGTAGCTTCTCGATTAAATAAAAATATAGAGCTCACTGGCCATACTTTTGGATCCAAGTCTATTGTAGAGCATGATGTCAATTTGATGAGTTTAATTTAAAGTTATATAAGTAAATTTTAATTTATTATCAAATTTGTATAAATTTGATGTTACTTTTTTTTTTTTGTATATAGGAACATACTCTACAGAGACCTCCCAGTTGTTGGGAGAAATTTAACAAGACTCACAAGAAAAGTGATGACATATTGTGTTGGTACTTCAAGGTAGTTTTGATGTGATCAACTAAATAAGGTTAGGTCGTGTTGGTTTTTAACCATGTGTCTAAGTATGCAGGAAGTTAGGTGCACAGGAAGTTGAGCAAAAGACACAGCTAGCGAGAAGGACGGCACGGGAGAGAGCCAACGGGCTCGGTGCATTCGAGGGATGAAGTGCTGCGAAAGAGTACACGGGCAGACAAGAAGGAGGCGCACGACTTTTTCGAGGGACGAGAAGCTGGAGCGGAAGTTTGCTTGAAGGTCGGAAGTTGGGTTCGGGTGAACCCTATTCCGGATGGCCGAGATTACCCAAGTAGAGCTGGAGTCAGAGCGGAAGACTCGGACCAAGGCGAGCGGAACTGGAGCTGAAGACCGAGATCAAAAGCCAACAAGAGGTTGACTTTCTTGGTCCGGTCGCATGGACCCATCGGGCTCTGACCGCCTAGAACCCTTCCGGGTGCCCGAACTAGAATTCTTATCTGAATCGCATCAAACGCGATCCGTTGTGACGAGAATAAAGTTTTATCCCCCTCTAGATGCCTGAAACCCTTCTAAGCGTCTCGATTAGGGCTATAAATATAGCCCTGGTCCCAGAAGCCGAAACAGAACACTTGTAAACAACTTCTTCTGTCTAGCTTTGATTTTTGAGTATTGTTATTGCTGTAAAGAGGTTTCTCTGTCTGAAAGAGAATTTAGTGCGCTTTTTAACTTTCTTGAATTAATAACATCCCCGGTTGTAACCAAGTAAATTCTTTCGTGCCTCTTCTTCTTTATTTGCTTAATTTATTTCATGCAAGTGTTTAATTAAGCTATAACGTCTGAGGAAGGTTGTTTTTCTTTGCAGGGCTATTCACCTCCCTCTAGCCAGCCACCAAGGGTCCTAACAATTTGTCGATCCTCGATCTGCTTAATTTATTTCATGCAAGTGTTTAATTAAGCTATAACGTCTGAGGAAGGTTGTTTTTCTTTGCAGGGCTATTCACCTCCCTCTAGCCAGTCACCAAGGGTCCTAACAATTTGTCGATCCTCGATCCCAAGATATAGATATAAGAATATTAATTTTATTACATATAATTGTTAATAATGATTAGCTTTAGTAGTTATGCAGCATATATTAATCATATATTTATCTTCACATAGGAGGAATGACTAACAGAGTGGCTCAAACAAAGAACTCCACCCTCTACGACCTTGGCTCACAGGCCAAAGTGGCATTTAATCATTTAAGGATGCTTAGGGGTCGTCCTAGTTCTTCTTTTACTAAGATGGAGTCACTTAGAGCAGAAAATCAAGACCTAAGGATTCAATTGGCAACTGTGGAGGAGAGGATGGCCGAAAGGGATGTTGTCTTGGCTGAGATACGAGCAGTCATTGCTCAATTTACTCAATTACAGTGTCATTTTGAGTCACAAGAGACTCAAGACTCAATTCGTCAAACTATATAGCACCGCCATCAATATTGTCACAATGATATGATATTGTCCACTTTGGGCCTAAGCCCTCATGGTTTTGCTCTTGGACTCTACCCAAAAGGCCTCATTCCAATAGAGATATCTTTTCTCTTATAAACCTATGATCTTTTCCATGTGTTTTCAATATGGGACTATGTTTGCAACCTTGCAACCCCAACAATTATTAATTATGAATCAATTTGCCTCACATGATTCTGATACTAATCTATCATATTTTGCTTTCTATAGGATTTGATAGTACTATATTATAGGATTCTATTTGGATATCTTTGTAATAGATTATGGACATGATTTATATGTATCATTATTGGATAGTTTATTATGTTAGTTTGTATGGATTTGGATAATAGATTTGATTGTTTGTGTATGGATTGTAATGAGTTGTGAATATATAGTTTAATGAATTAGTTGTTTGTGTATGGATTGTGTAATGGAATGTAACACATTTTGTGAATGTATAATGTATTTGTATCAAAAAAATATAAATAGGGTAATTATAAATTTAAAATTAGATCGGTTAAAAATTTTATAGTTTACCGAATGATGAGTTCTATTGGTAATTACCGACAGAGTTTGCTATTTTGTCAATAATTATTGTATATGAACAATACTTTTTTCCGATAATTATCAATAATTTCATCGATAAATTGCATTATGAGAGTAAGTTTCTGTTCATTATTTACCAACGAAATCATAATTTCCATCGATAAATATCGACGGAATTATAAGTTCAATCGGTAAATTATCGACGGAAACTAAAATTCAATAGCTACATATACCGACGGAATTTGAAATCATGGCGGTAAATTTAGTTACGAATATGGACGAAATTTAATTTTTATCAACAAAACCGTCTAACTCAATTGATTCCAACTACCATATGTCCATCGTAATTTTGTAAACCAAATAACGACGGAATAGAGATCGAAATACCCATTGTTAATTTGGGTTTTTTTTTAGTGTTTATAATGTTCAAGCTTGTTTGATAAAGTAACCACCGAGCCAAGTCGAGTCAGGTCGAGCTTAAAATGAACACAGTCATTGAAATGATTGTTCAAATAAGATTTGATTTTTTTTACAAGCTTGAGTTTGGTTTAAACTTAGTTTGAATTTGGTTCGTTTAGATGTTATCGAGTTATTAGCTCTTGTTTGAAAATTTTATAATTTTAAGTTTATTTGATTAGTTATTAAGTTTGATAATATAAATTTATTTATTCATTTTGAATTTTTTTTATTTATTTATTTATCATATTAATAATAATTTTATTAAGAAATATTGTTCATCTATGAATAATTCATCATCTTTATTCATAATATTAACAAACGGAATATTTATATGTTTTAATTTATTTATTTAATTTAATGGATTATTTAAATTTATTTTTTCTAATTAACTTTGTATGTATCGAACAATAATAAATTATTAGATATTTATATATCCAATAACTTATTAGTGGGCATACCATAGCCGACCCTGGAGTGTTTAAAGTAGGGTTGGTGCACTGCAGTTCGGATCCTCTGTCCCGAACTGTCTCTGTCTCCATATCCCACTGCTGATCGGACGGTCCAGATTGCATCTCAAGGAATCATGACATCTTTAAGATGTGTGCAATATTCTTGTGATATGCAATGCATCCTTGAGATACAATCTGGACCGTCCGATCGGCAGTGGGACATGGGGACAGAGGCAGTTCGGGACAAAGGATCCGAACTATGGTGCACTGGCCCACCTTCGGCGGAGCCAACTTTTTTTTTTATATATAAAATTTTAATATTTTTTTAATTAAAAGATAATAAAATATGTTGATTCACAGAAAAATTAAATTAAAAAGGTGAGATCTATTTTTTAATCACCTACTATTTTGTCACTAAAGTTCAAACTCATTAAAGTAATCTAATTGATGTGTTATTGGGTTTGCTTTTAGATGTGGATATTATGTGTAGATTTGTTTATCTTAAATCCACCATTCGTAATCATTAATGGTAATAGATAGTGGGTATCAGGATATATATAGGATGTGATCCCCGCATAGGTTAGAGATCGAGAAATAGTTCCTTGCTTCTCATTCGCCATTCGGTGAGGATATATGACGCCAAAGTCCTAACCCCTTGGAAGATTATGCTTCAACTTCGACTTTAGAATTTGGGAATAGTGTAGAGACGATGTCTCTGAATTCAGGAATGATTTAATTATAGCATAAGACTTTTCCACATCTCGCTATGATTTACTTTGGGTTTTCCATGTTTATATCGACTAAAAGATGCTACTAGAATCTAATTTTATTTTGATTGTTGTTGCTACAATATCTTCTGCACTCCAACATTGATGAGTAACTCCAGATCCTCCTGCGATATAGTAATAATATTGAGTTTTCCAGCTTCCTCCATCTTCGTAACTTCATATTCACGTGAATAGTTTCCTATAGACGACGCCAAGTTTGATCCTGTTTGAAATTTGTGAAGTGGTGCGCTAGCTCCGGTGAACGACGATCTTTGATGAAGATAACCTTCAAGAGACCTAAAAGAACCCCTCCACGACCTTGCACACAGAGAGACAAGTCAACAAAGCGTTAGTGACCTAAGACCGGAGTGAGGATCCTTGGCTAGGTCCTCCGACGCTCAAGTCAGTTTCTCTCTCAAGGGTGGAAGAAGAAGAAAAAGAAGAAGAACAGTAAATGAAGTATTTTGAAACAGAATTTAGATGCTAGAACTTGTGTACCCTGCCAACGGAGAGGATCCCCTTTTTATATTACCTCATGTAACCTCCGTAGTCATGAAGTGGTCCCTGATTTGTTAGAGCTTGCTAGGAGATAAAGTCATCTTCTATGCTTCGTGCAATAATCCTTTTAGGAATTTTTTTTTATACCCCAGATGTACCTCTTTTGTCGTTTGTGACTTATATTTGTGATGCGATATGCATAGAAACACGCCACTATAACTGAAGAAGCTTTTAGAAGATATTTTCTGCTAAATTTGCCATGTTGTCATATTTCTAGCCGGTCCTTTAACCCGGTCACATATATATAAGAATACTATCTGCTAAGTGTATTTCGGCTGGTCATTTGTGTTGGCCACATATGTTGTTAAGAATACCTTCTGTTGAACATGTCTCGGCCGATCGTTCAGACCAGTCATGTGTGTGTGTGTATATATATATATATATATTGATCCGGTAGTAAGAGCGGGCCCCCCCCCTTTTTTCTTGCAAAGTCAACGCCAAGTGGAAGTCACCGGAACAGCCGCCCACCCAGAGGAGAATGTGGTCCGACCGGACGGACGGCCATAGAGGGCCGGTCCGATTGGACTGCCGGCCGGCCGATGGAATCGAGTACCCGGAAAGGTCCGGCCGGTTTGCACTCATAGTTGGTAGGCACCCTGTCAAATCGGGGTTCCGACGCTCAGTTAAAAAGGTCATGGGCCGAGCTGACCTTTTGACCGATCACAGTCATAAAGCACCCCTGTTTGTTAGTCTCCACAAAGCACAAGTAAACCACTGCGGATGTCCGGTCGGATGTTTAGGTATCTTTCCGCTCGGACTACAAGTTTGGAGCAAAGGAAATGGCCAGAGGATTTCTTTCTCCAACAACCTGTAGGTTTCACGTGTGTGTCATGCTCCAAATCTTGTGACAGGGGATTCTGCCGTCCCATCGAGGGCATGCTTTGACTGTAGCGATATGGGTCAGGTAAACTTTCTGACAGCCGCATACCTAGGATAGGACAGGGGACACTTATGCACCTTGGTACACGTGCCCGAACCTTTCACAGCTCTATATAAAGAACCTCAGGTTTCATCGACAGGAGAGGATGGTATGTACTCTGAGACTTCTGGAGCCACCTTGTTCATCGTGATTTACCTGACTTGAGCGTCGGAGGGTCGTCGCTGGGAATCCCCTTCCCGGCTCGACTTCTGTGCAGGATAGCCGAAGCATCTCGACACTAGTTGGAGACCTACATCAGCGAGCCTTGGAGCGTCACGTGCCCCGCGTCCCGGTTCGGACAGATCAAATTGGCGCCGTCTGAACGCTCCCGCATCCGAACGGAGACAATGGACGAGGCCGGACGACAGCACACGGTGACGCTTTCAAGGGAGGAACTCGACGCTGGTCGAGATAAGGGCCGCCAAACTCGTGGAGCAAACAAAAAGCATCCGCCGAGCGGGCGGAGCAACAAGCAACGTCCGCGTCGGGGGGCCGCCAGCCACCGTCGCATTCCACCGGCCTTATTTCGCACTCGAGCCACGCCAGCCCGAAGAGATATAGGATCTTCCTCAGATGAAATGCCAAGGCGGGATGACAAGAAGGGGAAAGCTCCCCGGACGGACTCATCTCCCGAGCGGACCAACCGTCAATTTTCGGAAGCCATTCTGCGAGATCCTCTGCCCAAGCACTACGTGCCCCCTACGATCGGCGAGTATAATGGAACAACGGACCCGGATGATCATTTGGGTAAGTTTGATAATACCGCCACGCCCACCAATACACCGATGGAGTAAAGTGCCGAGTCTTCCTTACCACGCCCTCGGGATCGGCTGGTTCCGGAGATCGACGGACGGATCCATCACAAGCTTCAAGGACTTCCGAACGGCCTTCCTCCACCACTTCGCCAGCAGTTATCAGAAAACAAGCGTTAGCTTGTTCGCCATCAAGCAAGAACCAAAAGAATCGCTCGAGCTTACATCCAACGATTCAACCAAGTGGCGATGGACATCCCAACAGCCACATCGGAAACGATGATGAACGCCTTCACACAAGGCCTTGTTGATGGGGACTTCTTCAGGTCGCTCATCCGAAAGCCGCCCCGAGACTATGATCACATGCTACATCGGGCCAACGAATACATAAACGTGGAAGAAGCGCAAGCCGCTCGGAAAAAAGAAGCTCCAACCGAGCGTGCACTTGTTCATGCCGAGCGGAAGCAGCACTCCGCTCAGCAACCACCTAGAGGACCAAGGGCTGAAGCAATTCGATCTCCCCACACCAGATCGCACGTGCAAGAAGTGGCTGCCGCTCGGCCCAAGCCAAAGAAGAGGTGGACCCCAATGTTCTGCAAATTCCACCAAACGGATACGCACAACACGAGGGATTGCCGAAGCCTTCCCTTTGTGTCCAATCCTGTTCCCCGGAAAGCCGAACGACGGTCTCCTCCCCTCAACACGAGGCAAAGGACCCAGGAAGCCGACCGGACCCGCATAGAGAGGCGACATCACCATACGTCCGACCGACATAGATCCCCAAGACAGGAGAGTCGCCGGACGTCCAGGGAACGGTCCCGACCATCCACTCGGGAGGAAGAAAACAGGAGCAATACTTCCCGGGGCGAAATCAACGTTATTGCTGGTGGGCCGACCGGAGGAGACTCCAACCGAGCAAGAAAGGCAGGCGTTCGGCAGCTGCAGATCCATACGGTCGGCTGTAGCCAAGAGCGGGCAAGTGGACCGGAAATCACTTTCGGGCCCGGAGACTTGGAAGGAGTAGAAGTACCCCATGACGACGCGCTGCTCATTAAAGCGGTAATAGCAAATTACACCATTCACCGCATATTTGTTGACACAGGGAGCTCGGTCAACATACTATTCAAGAAGGCGTTCGATCAACTGCAAATTGATCGAGCCGAGCTGCTTCCAATGACGACCCCGCTCTACGGGTTTACGGGCAATGAAGTTCAGCCGGTCGGACAAATCCGGTTGGCCACCTCGCTGGGAGAAGAGCCGCTCAGGAGGACCAGGACAACAAACTTCGTGGTGGTTGACTCTCCCTCATCCTACAACGTCATTTTGGGACGACCGGCGCTCGGCGGTTGTCTCAACCTTCCACCAGAAGATAAAATTTCCGTGGAGGACAAAGTTGGAGAAGTGCGGGGAGATCAACTAGCAGCTCGGCGTTGCTATATAGAGATGATCCGAGCAGAAGCTTCTTCCGCTCGGAAGGTCCCCCGAATCGAGGTACACGCCATAACCGAGAAACCTCCTGCTTTAATTTATGATGAAAAGGAGGAAGTTCAGATCCATCCGACCCGATCGGAGGCCACCACTTTCATCGCCTCGGATCTAGAGAAAAACAGAAGAAGAAGCTGATCCAATGCCTCCAGCAAAATCATGATGTATTTGTTTGGTCGACACACGAGTTGCCCGGAATTTCGCCGAGCCTAGCGCAGCATGAGTTGCATGTCCGACCTGACGCTCGGCCAGTAAAGCAGAAAAAAAGAGATTTTAGCGCCGAGCAGAATGCCATAATCCGGGCGGAAGTAGAGAAACTTCTGGAGGCCGGCCACATACGCGAGGTGCAGTTCCCGAGCTGGCTAGCCAACGTGGTATTGGTCTCCAAGCCGGGCGGCAAGTGGCGAGTTTGCATTGACTTTCGGGACTTAAACAAAGCATGTCCCAAAGATCTTTATCCTCTGCCCCGGATAGATCAGCTGGTGGACTCTACGGCCGGCTGTGAGTTAATTTGCATGCTCGACGCCTACCAGGGCTATCACCAGGTACCGCTCGCCCGCGAAGATCAAGAAAAGGTGAGCTTCGTAACGGCCGACGGCACATATTGCTACAATGTGATGCCGTTCGGATTGAAGAATGCCGGGGCCACCTATCAGCGCTTGATGAACAAGGTATTCAAGGAGCAGATCGGGCGGAACCTGGAAGTTTACGTGGACGACATTCTTATCAAATCCGTCCGAGCGCCGATCTTTTCAAGGATATGGAAGAAACCTTCCAACACCGCGCAAATATGGAGTCAAGCTAAATCCCGAAATGCCTGCTCGGAGCTAAAGGAGGGCGTTTCTTGGGGTATATAGTGACCGAGCGGGGATCAAGCAAATCCCAACAAGGTGAAAGCTCGCAAGACATGCTTCCTCCCGAAACACAAGGGAAGTGCAGCGGTTGACCGGTCGGATAACCGCTTTGTCCAGATTCATCTCCAAAACTGCCGACCGGAGCCTGCCATTCTTCAAGATCCTACGCAGAGCTACTAAGTTCCAGTGGAACGAAGAGTGTGACCGAGCATTTGAAGAGTTGAAAACATATCTGAATTCCTGCCTGATCGCCAAGCCGATCGGAGGTGAGTCATCAGATATGTATTTGTCGTCAATCGAAATACGTCAGAGGCTCGGACTTGTGAGGGCGAGCAAGAGGTGTATTTTCCGAGCCATATTTTGAAAGATGTTGAATCTCGCTACACCGGCTCGAGAAGTTGGCCTTTGCATTGGTTCTAGCCGCTCGGCGCCTCGACCGTATTTCTTGGCCCACACAATCATTGTCCGGACGAACAGTCCACTCGGAAGAGTCCTGAATCCAGGAGCGTCCGGACGGCTTATCAAGTGGACGACGAATTAAGTGAGTTGACATCCAAGACCAGCCCCGCTCGGCGATTAAAGCCCAATCCTTGGCTGATTTTGTGACCGAAGTGCAGACGAGCCGGAAGCTCTGTGGAAGATATATGTGGATGGGTCTTCCACTCAAGCGGGATTGGGATATTACTTATCTCACCGCAAGAAGAAAAGATGCACCTATCCGTCCGGCTGGACTACAAGGCCACCAACAATGAGGCAGAGTATGAGGCCCTTATAGCCGGATTACAGGCGGCACGACATGTGGGGGCCGGTCGGGTAACTCTCTATTCGGATTCACAGTTGGCCGCTCAGCAACTTTCCGGCACCTTTGAAATCAACTGTGTTCGGCTTAAACTCTACGCTGAGGCCTTTGAGAAACTCAAAGCTACTTTCCGAGAGGTGCTTATTCAGAAGATTCCCCGAACGGAGAACCAGGCGGCCGATGAGTTGGCCAAACTCGCGAGCTCAATAACGCCGATCGCCATTCAGCAGCCAATTGAAAAAACGCTGATGGTGGCGCATGTCGACCGGATGCAAGGCCTCGCGTTTCCAAGTGACTGGAGGACACCTATTATAGAATTCCTCCGTTCGGGCACCACACCATCCGATGAATATGCAGCCCGGCTCCTCAGAATAAGAGCCGGTCGGTTTACACTCATCGGAGATCAGCTTTACAAGAAAGCTTTCTCGCGTCCTCTGCTAAAATGTGTAAGCTCGGAGGACTCATCTTACATCCTCCAGGAAGTACATCAAGGATCATGTGGAGGTCATCCGGGCGGACGCTCGTTAGCCAAGAAGATCCTCTTGGCCGGATACTTTTGGCCAACTTTACAAGCAGATGCCGCTCGGACAGTATCTACATGCCTTTCATGCCAGAAGTATCACAACTTCTCCCACCGACCGGCAGAGGAGATGAAGGCATCAACCATCTCATGTCCGTTCGATCAGTGGGGAATGGATATTGTGGGTCCATTTCCGACGGCGACCGGGCAGAGGAAATTTTTACTAGTGGCGGTAGATTACTTCTCCAAGTGGGTGGAGGCCGAGCCGCTGGCAAAGATCACTGAGCAAATGGTTAAAAAATTTATCTGGCAGCACATCATTTGTCGGTTCGGCATCCCTCGCCGATTGGTGTCCGACAACGGGCGGCAGTTCACAGGGAAGATGTTGGAGGATTGGTGCCAAAGCTACGGCATTGAGCAACATTTCACGTCCGTGGCCTATCCTCAGAGCAACGGTCAAGCTGAAGTCGCCAACCGGGAAATTCTTCGTATTCTGCGCACTCGGCTCGACCATTTGGGAGGGAGTTGGCCGGACGAGGTGCCGAGCGTCTTGTGGGCTATCCGAACGACGCCAAAAGAAGGGACGGGAGTCACACCGTTCCATTTGGTATACGGCGGTGAGGCTGTCATACCGGTCGAAGTAGGCGTTGAGTCAGCCAGGATCCAGAACTATGATGATGACAACACCGAACGAAGAAACATGGAGCTGGACTTGGTAGAAGAGGAGAGGGCAAAGGCGTCCGTTCGACTGATGGCGTACCGTCAGCGGGTGAAGCAAAACTACAACCGGCGCGTAATTCCCAGATCGTTCCAAGTCGGCGATCTCGTCTGGAAGAAAATCAAGCCGGTCGGCGACGTCGGCAAGCTTGAAGCGCCATGGGCAGGCCCTTTCAAAATCATCGAAAAGCTCCGCTCGGGCGCGTATTATCTGGAGGATGAGGACGGACGGCAGCTAGATAGACCGTGGAGCGCGAACCACCTCCAGCCTTACCGGGCGGGGTGAAAGGTGTATCACTATAAATCACCCTGTGTATTTCATTTTCCGACTAAATACTTGAAATGCAGAGATGAAAAGTCAAAGGAGCGAATATAAGGCATTATCATCGTAGCGCGAAGGCCCCCGAGCCGATCGGTCGGGAGGTTTATGTGGTTAAGATTTGTAAGCAAATAACCCGTGCCGTTCGGCCGGAAGTAAATGGGTCGAGCCAAACGCTCGAAGATCGAAGGCCCCGTGCCCTTCAGACGGAGGTATATTATCCGAGCCAAAATACTCGATGAAGTAGATCCTGAGCCGTGCGGCCAGGAGGGCATTATCCAAGCTGGGGGAAAGGCGAAGAGCAACTCCGAGCGGAAGATCGACGAGCACCGTCGTTAAAGATCAAGAGACGAGCCGGCGTCTATAAACCCTCCGAGCGGAAGACCGACGAGCACCGTCGTTAAAGATCAAGAGACGAGCCGGCGTCTATAAACCCTCCGAGCGGAAGACCGACGAGCACCGTCGTTAAAGATCAAGAGACGAGCCGGCGTCTATAAACCCTCCGAGCGGAAGACCGACGAGCACCGTCGTTAAAGATCAAGAGACGAGCCGGCGTCTATAAACCCTCCGAAGGAAGATCGACGAGCACCGTCGTTAAAGATCAAGAGACGAGCCGGCCTATAAACCCTCCGGCGGAAGACCGACGAGCACCGTCGTTAAACATCAAGAGACGAGCCGGCCTATAAACCCTCCAAGCGGAAGGCCGACGAGCACCGTCGTTAAAGAACAAGAGACGAGCCGGCGACAATAAACCCGAGGAGCGGAAGGCCGACGAGCACCGTCAAAGATCAAGAGACGAGCCGGCGTCTATAAACCCTCCGAGCGGAAGACCGACGAGCACCGTCGTTAAAGATCAAGAGACGAGCCGGCGTCTATAAACCCTCCGAGCGGAAGATCGACGAGCACCGTCGTTAAAGATCAAGAGACGAGCCGGCGTCTATAAATAATCCGAACGGAATATCGTCGACACTGCGATCATTCGTATTCCCCGCCGATTGTCAGACCGAAGCTATTTTCCGATCGGACTCGAGGTAAAAAAGGTTCGGATCGGCTTATAGCGAGCGATTCTGGCCAGCAGCCCAGATTGATATTCGGCCGGACGGGAGAGCTGGGGAAAACACTTCATTCTGGAAGAATGCACCTCGAATGCCCAAGGTATGATGTGATAGAAGACGAGCGGACCGTACAAGTGTCAGCCAGGGAACAGTGCAAAAAGATAGAGTACACGAAAGGAAAGCATTTCATTAAAATTAGAACCTTAGGTCGAGCGGCCTAAGTACAAAAAGGTTCATGTTCAGCCGAGCTGCGAAATTACAAAAATTACTCGATGTAGTCGTAGAGGTCCCTCGGAATGTTGCTCAGAGCTCCACTTGATCGCCGCCGGAATATTGGTGGACTCCGGAAGAAGGCCCTTCGACTTCAGATAGGTCATAGTGGCCGTAATTGCCAGGTCGAAAGCCGAGTACATCCGCTCGCAAATTTTTCCGAGAACTCGGGCGATCGGATGTAACTTTGTCGGAGAGCGGCGACTCGGCTCGGCTCGGCATCCTGGTATTCCTTGAAGGTTGCCTGGGAGCTTGTCAGGGCCTCATTCAGACGTTCAATCTTCTCCGCATCGGCCGAGCGGCCTGCCTTCTCTCGATCGGTCCGCTCCTTTATCTTCAACTCCAGGCCCCGGCCTCCACGTTTTTCTTCTCCGGATCGGAGATGGTCGTGTTCTTCCGGTGGTGGCAGAGTTATCTTTGTGTCAAGCGACTTGACCTGTCGCTCGGACTCGGCTAGGGCGTGGGCCCGATCACTGTTTTCTTCTGCTCAGCAGCCAGCGAGTTTGAGTTTTCTTCAGCTCTTTTTGCAGCTCGGAGTAGGAAGGTCCTTGGGAGCCGCTCGGACCACCTGCCGCCCGCAGTTGCCTTATCTCCTCGTCCGCCATAGCCAGACGGTTGGAAACTGCTATCTCTTCCACCCACCTCTGAAACAAGAAGTCGCAATTGTTAGAAGCCGAGCGGAAATATTTTAGGTAAAACAAAAAACAACGAAGAACTTACCCCCGTAGCCGCTTGCATGTGGCTATTGGCTAAGTTCTGGAGAGGGATCAGTGCTACGCGCGCCCGAGCGTCGGCCCACATCTCGGCGAGGGGCCCTTTCAAAGTAACAGTGTGCTCGGGCACGGTCGTCCGGTCAGCTTCTGGCAGCAACTCTTCAGTCGGAAGGTGAAGAGTAACCCGTATTGTGCGGCCGTGACCAGGGATCGCCCGACCGGGATCAGAAGCTGGCGCAGAAGACCGCGAATGGATGGTCGAACGTTGGACTGAACGGCGAGCGGGGGGGAGAGTGTCGACCGGAGTGGCCTCGACCGGAGCAGTCAGCTCGTCCCAATCAGAAGGCGTCCGGTCAGATGAAATGGTCTCAGGCACCGGCGCTTTCCCTTTCGCAGTCGAGGCGGCCCGGTCAGAGGGTTGGACCGCAGAGGTAGCCGAGCGTAGCGGGGTCTCCACTCGGCGTCTCTTTTGCAGCGGCTGATCCTCCTCCCGAACGGACCCTTCCTCGGGGGCCGTTGGTTCCCTGGAGGGGGTAGCGCCGCTGTCCACATGCTGTTGAGAGGCCTGAGCGGCCGATTCAGCCTGGGTGCCGCTTTCTCCTTCGTGAGAACCGACCGGCTGAATACCCAGCGCCTTCATTTCTTTGGCTGCCACAGCCTCCAGCGCTGCTGCCTTTCTCTTTAGAACGCCGGCCATCACCGAGTCCATGACGATGTCAGCTGCACGAAGAGAAAAAGAAATCAGTTAGCAATTAAAGCAAGTGCCAAAGCAAAGTTCTTACCGAAGCCGGTCGGAAGCGGGGTCCGTATAGGACTCAGCCCAAAAATGTACATCACTCCCTCGTGAAGAAGCTTGTTGATGTCAAGTCGTAGACCGGCTAGTACATTTGCGGCGTGAAGATAGTCCGGTCGGGTCTTGAATTTCTTCAGTTCGGGAGGGGGAGGTAGACTGACTTGCCACTGGGTCGGAAAGTTTGGCTGACTGGGCATGCGGAGGTAGAAATAATAGTCCTTCCAATGTTTATTGGAAGTGGGTAGTTTATTGAAGAAGACCAAACCGGGCCGAGCTTGGAACATAAAGGTGCCCGGCTCGGCTTGCTTAGGATAATAGAAATAAAAGAAGACCTCCGGTCGGAGGGGAATGTTGTGAATCTTGAACAAAACGACAACGCCGCAGAGGAGACGGAAGGTGTTTGGTACTAAACTTCCGAGCGGCACGCCAAAATAATTGCAGACGTCTGCTATAAAAGGATGGACGGGGAACCGCAGACCGGCGGTAAATTGGTCGCGAAAGACACAGAAACCACCGCGCGGCGGTCTGTGTGGCCGAGCGGCAGGACCAGCTAGGCGAACTTCGATATCCTCGGGGATTTCGAAATTGTCAGCCAAAATATCAAAATCCCGTTGTTCGAAACGAGATCGCATGGTAGTATACCATGGGCCTAAGGATTGTTCTTCGGGATGAGAAGAACTGGCCATGATCGGGACAGAAGAAATCAAAAAGGAAGTTTCAAAGACGGGGAAATGGAGTTTCAAAAACTAGAGCAGAAGTGCGAATTAGATATCGGAAAGGAAAAATGAGAGATCTAAAACCTTACTGAGGGGAGATGAATCGAGGAAAGGCGCCGGAAAGCGTCAGAAGGCAGCAACAAGATCGCCGGAGCCCCGCAACGCAGAGAGCAACAGTAGAGGTAACGGAGGCGTGCGAAGATGAGAAGGAAACGAGGAATTTATAGTGTGAGGGCCGGTCGGCCCCCACCGTCGGATCCAGGTCACGGGAATCAATGCATACATCTAGCCGTTTATTTCGAATTGCTTCGGTTACATCAAAATGTCATGCAACCGCCTCCGTCCTCTGATGGCATTGCTCCACGTGGCAGTCAATCATTCGTAGCATTTATTGAAGGTATGATCGACATTGATGTCGAAGATTGACGCAGAACGCGAGGAGATCCGGCAAAAACCATCATTGATTCATTCAAGGATATCTCCGCCGCTGACCGGGCGTAGAATATTAGCATGGATGAGCCGTTCGGCTAGACTCACAGTCCAGTCAGTCAGACTATTCGCCTCCTTCGACTAGACTTGAAGGGAAGGCAAGTGATCCGGTAGTAAGAGCGGGCCCCCCCCTTTTTTCTTGCAAAGTCAACGCCAAGTGGAAGTCACCGGAACAGCCGCCCACCCAGAGGAGAATGTGGTCCGACCGGACGGACGGCCATAGAGGGCCGGTCCGATTGGACTGCCGGCCGGCCGATGGAATCGAGTACCCGGAAAGGTCCGGCCGGTTTGCACTCATAGTTGGTAGGCACCCTGTCAAATCGGGGTTCCGACGCTCAGTTAAAAAGGTCATGGGCCGAGCTGACCTTTTGACCGATCACAGTCATAAAGCACCCCTGTTTGTTAGTCTCCACAAAGCACAAGTAAACCACTGCGGATGTCCGGTCGGATGTTTAGGTATCTTTCCGCTCGGACTACAAGTTTGGAGCAAAGGAAATGGCCAGAGGATTTCTTTCTCCAACAACCTGTAGGTTTCACGTGTGTGTCATGCTCCAAATCTTGTGACAGGGGATTCTGCCGTCCCATCGAGGGCATGCTTTGACTGTAGCGATATGGGTCAGGTAAACTTTCTGACAGCCGCATACCTAGGATAGGACAGGGGACACTTATGCACCTTGGTACACGTGCCCGAACCTTTCACAGCTCTATATAAAGAACCTCAGGTTTCATCGACAGGGGAGGATGGTATGTACTCTGAGACTTCTGGAGCCACCTTGTTCATCGTGATTTACCTGACTTGAGCGTCGGAGGGTCGTCGCTGGGAATCCCCTTCCCGGCTCGACTTCTGTGCAGGATAGCCGAAGCATCTCGACACTAGTTGGAGACCTACATCAGCGAGCCTTGGAGCGTCACGTGCCCAGCGTCTGCTGACTTCTGGTTCGGACAGGATCATATATATATATATATATTAGAAATACCTTCTGTTGAGCATGTTCTGTCCAAGAATGTACTATAAGGCTGAGTGACTTTATGCCCAGTCGGGCTCCTCCCGATCGAGCACATGTAAGCACCTTAACGCTCGTCCAACCTTCACTCAGTCGGACGTATATAAGCACATTGGTGCTCACTTGGCCCTCACTTGGCCGATAATATACTGAAAGCTGTATAAGACTAAGCGTCTCTGAGCTCGGCCGGGCTTTGCTCAGCCAAGTGTATACGAGCTCATGGGTGCTCGCTCGGCCTTCACTCGGCCGATAATATACTACGAACTTCTATAAGACTAAATACCTTTATGCTCGGTTGGGCTTTGCCTAACCGAGCGCATGCAGACACTCATTGATGCCTGCTCAACGTTCACTTGATCGGTAATTTATTGAGCGCTTATAAGACTAAATGCCTTTACGCTTGGTCAGGTTTTGCCTAACCAGGCGCATGCATGCACCTTGGTGCTCGCTCGGCCTTCGTTCAGCCAGTAATATACTATGAGCTTCTCTAAGGCTAAGTGCCTCTACGCTCGGTCGAGCTTTGTCTGACCGAGCGTGCGAAGGCACATCGGTGCTCACTCGGTCTTCGTTCGGCCGGTGATATACTACGAGCTTCTTATAAGGCTAAGTGTCTCTACGCTCGATCGGGCTTTGTCTGACCAAGTGCGCGAAGGCATATCGATGCTCACTCGGCTTTCACTCGGCCGGTAATATACTAAGAATTTCCCTAAGGCTAAATGCCTTTACGCTCGGTCGGGCTTTGCCTAACCAAGTGCATGCAGGCACCTTGGTGCTCGCTCGGCCTTCGCTCGACCGGTAATATACTAAGAATTTCCCTAAGGCTAAATGCCTTTACGGTCGGTCGGGTTTTGTCTAACTGAGCGCATGCAGGTACCTTGGTGCTCCCTTGGCCTTCGTTCGGCCGGTAATATACTACGAGCTTCTCTAAGGCTAAGTGCATCTACGCTTGGTCGGGCTTTGCCTGATCGAGCATGCGAAGAAACATCGGTGCTCACTTGACCTTCGCTCAACCAATGATATACTACAAATTTCCCTAAGGCTAAATGTCTTTATGCTAAATCGGGTTTTGCCTAACCGAGCACATGCATGCACCTTGGTGCTCGCTTGGCCTTCATTCAACCGGTAATATACTACGAGCTTCTTATAAGGCTAAGTGTCTTTACGCTCGGTCGGACTTTGCCTGACCGAGCGTGCGAAGGCACATCGGTGCTCACTCGACTTTCACTCGGCTGGTAATATACTAAGAATCTCCCTAAGGCTAATGTCTTTACGCTCAGTCGAGCTTTGCCTGATCGAGCGCTTGCAAAAAAACCTTTTTCTTAGTCATTCATTATCTTATTAATTATACATTCGCTCGGTTATATACTTCTCCCATCATTCTCAATCCTAACTCTTTCATTTAACAAGTCGACCTATCATAACCCGTATCACTATCGATCTCTATACCAAACTTGCTCATCAATGTTTAATTCACTTACAAACTTAAACCTAAGGTAGACGCTCTAAGCATAAGATGAAAAATATAGGAAAATAAATCAGAATCCATATGGTGCCTTGCGCTCTTTAGTTCTTCTCTACTCCAAAAACTCGAAGTAGTGATGCGGTAAGCAAACCGAAACCGACTATTGGAGATGCTTCATGTATGAACTTCCAGTTAAGCTTATGATAGGCTTTCTCTAGCTCCACCTTCAGCACCAAAAAGCCCTTCTTGCGATGATTATGGAGAGGCCGATCGTGGCCTCGCCTCTTGTGACAGTCGTGGAGAGGATGATCGCGGAGAGGCCAATCACAACCTCACCACAAGTTTGTGGAGAGGCCTCAATGGCGACGAAGAGGCCGGTCGTGGCCTCGCCTCTCGCAACAACCATAGAGAGGTCAATCACAACCTCACCTGTCGCGAAGGCTACCGAGAGGCCAATCACAGCCTCGCCTCTCGTGATGGCCACTGCACTTGCAGCGAACTTCATACTTTGCCTTCTCCCGGTCCACCCTCACCTTCTTGAACATTCAAAACTGGACGTCCACCTCGCAAGCTCTTTTGACCGATACGTGGTTCTTAAAGTGCTACAATTCCAAGTATTATCATGGAAGTCATCGTTCACAAAGGGGGAAAAGCCTCCGTATCCATCACCATCCTGCCGTTTTCCATTTTGTACTTGTCAATTTAGCACAAACTCAACTTTGCAAGGATAAACTGGGATTCTTCTTAGTAGATACAACTGTAAAGAGCTTGAGATAGGCTTCCAATATTGAATTTGAGCAACACATCATACAATACAACCACACTGCAAAGTCCAAGAATTGTGCTCTGGGTGATTGTCATTCTCGACTTCGCTACTCTTTAGCAGCTCTCTGTTGTTTCTAACTTCATTCTTTTTGGGTTATCAAGCGCTAGTCACTTACAGATATAAACCAGTTGGAAATTCCATTTACACCTCTTAATTATGAAGTTCAAAGCCTTCTTTAATACTTTCACTAGAAGTAAGACTTGTAACATCATTGTAATGGATCATCATAAGTCCCTTGTAGTTTTTGCAAATATAACAGATATGATTGGCTATCGAGATAGAAGAAACAAAAGATAATTAATCTATTTTCATCTCTAGTTGCTCTTGCTTTTCCACCTAAATAAACAAGTACTTAAAGTAAAGTTGTGGATCTACTCCTGCTTTAGTTCATGAGACTGCATGAATCTAGTCTGGCAGGTAATGCTTAATAAAAATGCAATTTATGTGGATCATAGCTAATGTCCATTTGGTATGGAGACAAAGTGTGACATTTAAATAAATTGTAGCAGAAGTTTTAGAACATGTATCAGACTGAACTGGTAAACATGCATTTGCATGATCATGCCTGTTCACTTGGTGACAAACAATGTGCAAACGTATTTTAATACTTCTCCCTGTTTGGCTCAATGGAGGCAGAGATGCTGTGCAAGAAGCCCCAAGGGAATGAATACAAGAGATGCAAGACAGTCAGTTTATATATATATATATATCTGCTAGGGTTAGGAAAAAACATATATGAAAATGCCAACTGATTCGAAAGAAAGCATCACATACTGATCACAATGCTTTAGTTCAATGCTAAATTTACGTGCAGCAAATGTCACATCTCTTCAAAAGTGAAAACATTCAATTATTGGAGTGTTTGCCTTTACGGATTTTTCTGAAAAGCTAAGATTCACATGTATGTGCATTCTTGTTTTTTCCATCTCCTTGATTACAACTTGCTAGAGACTCAAAATGAGTGACCATGGGTCATCACATTCTAGCAAAGAAGAACAAAGAGAATCGATCCATCATGATTATGCCAACATGCTAGCAACTGTCAAATCTTGAAGCTCCGCATGCGTTAAGATTTTGCTTTTATTCTTCTAGTGAAAGTTGATAAGATTTCAGAAAGTTGGGTGGTCCTCAACTGGCCATATTAGCCATTGCTAATGCCCATACCTCCCAACATCCTCATCCTTTGTCGCTAGTGTCTTTAATCATTACTGAAACAGACAACTAAATGCCATGACTATCTACAATGGAAAAGTGATGATTGATCGTTGTGAATGATTGGAGTGGAAGTTAATGTGACAAAGAATCTTTGATTAGGATCCTACAAATTGGACCACTTGGATTGCAGTATATCTAGGGAATCTTTGTTTTTAGTCAACTGTGGATCTCCAGTAGCCTAAGATTAATCAATCAATACTATAATTCAGCAAAAGGAGTAATTAATGAGGCTACGAATTAGGAAACACATCATTGATTTAAAAAAAAAAAAGTGTCATTTGGTAGGAAGAAAGACGTCCTACGAAGAGGTCAAATGGTGCCTCAGGTGAGAGAAGAAAGACGTTCAACGAAGAGATCAAATGTATGATCGCGATCCAACATGCTTATTCTCACGTACTTACGGTCTGCACCGAAATGCTTGCCGTTCCGAGACAGGATCTTGTGACTCCTTAAGAAGCTTTCACAGTCTTCCACTCCCTCCTTTTCACATTTGAGCCAGGCAAAAGCTACCACCCAATGAACAACACAAAAAATTAGATGAACCACCATACTTAATATGAAATGAATGATACAGTATGATTAGGAAATAAATATAAATAATTCACAAGTTAAGATTAATGGTGGAAGAAAGAAAATTTTTGACTGAGTGGAGGATTACCAGGATAGGTTTCAGTCCTCTCCCTTGCGAACTTACAATGGGATGGCTGGAACTCAGGTAAACTAAAGATGCCTGAGACCTTCACAGCTTCGCGCAACTTCTTCCATCTCATGGACATATGTTGCCGACCGAAATTGAAGAGTTTGTACTTGTTCTCTGGATTTGGAAGTTCATAACCATCTGAAATGGCCTTGAATATCTTAGCTGCCCGGAGTTGTGAATCCTTTGAAACTCCAATGCTGTTCAGCTCAATAAACTTGATCATTCTCTTAGCAACATCCTTGTTTCTCACTAGAGCCCAGCTGTGAATCATTACTTAAAACCTTTATTTTTTTTTACAAGTGTCAGAAGTCTTGTTGCAGGTGAAGGAAAGAAGTTTACCCAACCCGACTTCCAGCATGGCCGGTCGTCTTTGAGACAGTAAATAGCATAATATCGTAGTCTTCAGCACGAGTTATGGGGGTGTATTGTGGCCAATAGTATGCCAAGTCATAAATTGTCATTCCATTCTCAGAGTTCAGGACTGCTTCTCTAATGGAACCATCAGGATTGTTAGGGGAGCATACTAACTCTATGTAAGCATTGCCTTTGCATGCTGATGCATCACCAGCCCACCGATATAGCCCCGACCGAAGGTAGTCTGTCACTGCTGGATATGACTGCAATTATCATTGTCAATTACAATGTTATCCAGATGAAAAGGGTTTTCAATCTAGGGCACTAAGACTAGTAGAAAACTGAAATAACTGAAGACAACTCAAAGTATGTGCTTTAAAACAGCAGTAGATCAAGAGAGGTCTTAATGAGCAGTGACAATATAGAAGATAACTGGGGCACCAACTGTAAATAGAAAATTTAATTTCATTGGCTTGCAAAGATAATTTATCTAACATTATTTTCTTCATTGGCTTGCAAAGATAATTTATCTAACATTATTTTCTTAAACCACAAAAAAAAACAAAAAAGTGCAAAAACACTTCGTACATGAAGAGGAGCCTTGGCGCAATGGTAAAATTACTATTGTGTGACCTTGTGGTTATACGTTCGAGTCGCGAAAATAATCTCTTACAATCTAGTGTAAGGTTGCGTATAATAAATCTAATACGGACGGTCCTTCAAACACTTGGTCATAGTCCACTCAAAGTGAAAAAGTGGAATATTTTGGTAAAACTTTTTCTAGCACATGTGCCCCCCACAACTATGAAACATGCATCTGCTTGGCCATGTTGCTTAGGACACTCACTGACCTCAGGGCATTGTTCTCTTTAACTATTTAAGTATAAATGTCCAATCTATACGAGAAAAGGTAGGACTTCCAATAGAGTTGAACTCTTACATTATTGAAGAGATGTAAGACAGAACATGGGGCGCCATTTGAAAACTAAGTTGCAACAGATGTATGATTAGTCTACAGAAGTAAACAACACATGCAGTCGGCAATAGAAGATCTGTGGGAAGGGAAGTAAAACGCAGAAAGATATTCAACAAAGCTACAATAATTAAAGATGTCTACTTCTTAGGGACCACTATCTTTATGCCTACATAATAGGCTTATCTATTAGTCAATACCAAGGAATTAATTGATGGGGACTTTGGCCCGCTAAGAAAAGTAACCATCTCAATCCTCCTCATGATGGTAGAAATTAAAGACAAGCACAACAGCAACAAAAGATTTTTCATGTAAATCCATAAACCTTGAGAATTGGTTCTATGGATTATATGTAATGGAACTCACCGAGTAGTATGGAACTGCAGAAACAACACTAAGTGGCTCAGGAGTGTCGGGAGGAGATAAAGCGTAAAGGGCAGCTTGAAAGAGCTGCGTTGAGCCTGTGCCCACGATCACAAAGTGGTTATCAGCTATAGCATTTCCTACGAGGCGATGGAGGCGACGAATCTCATGATCAAACTCTGGTTCAAGGAACCAGCACAAGTTGGTGACGTCTGAGAAATAGCTAATGGCCTGCCACCCAGCGATCGTTATGTCCCCTCGGTTGCCCATTCCCTTCCAGAAGGATTCGTACATGGTTGGGTCTCCGCTGGAAATCGTTCCACAGTAAGATAGTAAAGTAAATACCAGAAACAAAGTCAAGATTTTTACAGCTTCTTAAAAGTATATATAAATATATGGCTGTTTCATCCCCTTTGGAATTAGGTAGAGTACTTTTAGTTATCACATTTATTTCGAACAAAAAAGAATGAAGATGATTGGAAAAGTGAAGGCAGATAGGAGTTTCACACAAGTACTTGTTCCAAATACGATGTGAAAAATCCAACTTTAGGAAATGGAAAGGAAGAAGAGGAAAAGATCGGCGACATTACTGATCTTGTAACCGGCAATCGGATTCGACTAATTGATTGAGGAGGATCGGCGATGAGAACACTCACTGGTCGAGGTTAATAACGGCATCCTTGGATGCGGGGAGGGAGCCGGAGGTGGAAGACACGCTGATCTCCTCTTCCTCCGACACCATCTCCTCCTTCTGGCCTTCGGAATGCGGCGACGCCACGAGCGCAGCCTCCGCCACGGAACCTTCGGAGTCGAGACCTAGCGGCGTTCCGCTCCTGTCTAGCGAGGGCAAGGCGAACAAAGCGATGGCTACCAGATTCAGTGCGAAGGATCCGAAAACGAGGAGCTCCCAGCCGAGGCCGACCAGACTCCCTTGGGGCGACGACCTGTTTCGCCTCGGCATCTTCTTGGAAGTCTTGGCCATCGGAGCTCGCAGTCGGTCGGAGGAATCAGTTGCGGCGTCAGAAAGGGGCTGGTCCGCCGGAGAGGGAGGTGAAGGAAGTGCGGCAATGCCGGCGGACTGGGTACGACGGCGAGGACAAGGTCGTGACGTCGTTCCCCTCTTTGCTGCACCCTTATAGAGCACTTGTACGGTTCGGAATTGAGACTGTTCTACTAACGTCGACCTTTAAATGATTAAGGTTTAGTGTAAGCAAATAGGCGTGACAATGGATTAGATATGAGATTCATTGGATATTAGATATTTATCCTCATTCATGTAGACATATAATTAAATATTTTCTATATTAATAAATTTTCCCATTCCATTCGACTATAGTTATTCAATAAAAATATATTAAAATTAATACCATATTAAAATATATATATATATATATAATTAAAAAAAATAAACATATGTATAACCTACTTCTAATATTCAAAATATATATATAAAATCAGATATTGATAATTTTTTCATATCCTCCTTCATTTATATTGAATATCAAATCTTGAATAGATTTGAAGAAAATTATCATCCCTCCTAACAAAAAATGAATACGCTCATTCAAAACGCTTTTCATATTCATCCCTATTATAGCAAAAAATCATACATTGACTCCAGCCCCACACAATTGTCCCCATATTCTTTCTTTTCATTCAAGTAAGATCAAAAGTATCTATCTTATTAGGGAGAATGTCTTTTATAGTAGACTATCAACCTACCTTAGTACATAAATGAGCTGCTTAAGAAAGAATTACTTTTACTAAAGAAATCTATAATTTCGATACAAGTGATTTATGTACTTGCAGACAATTTGGCCGACCTTGGTTCTGTCACTATATTTAGATATTTAGATGCTATTACCATATTATTAAGAGGATTAGTTATCAAAGATTTTTGATTGAGAGTTAAATAAAAAAAATATACTTAGCCAATATATGGGAGGACGATATACACAATTTTTATCGAGATTTCACTCAGACCTGTTGTAACAACACTATCACATGCTAGCCAACCATGCCTTCGGGCTAAAGAGAGACAAATCATAAAAATAATTATATAGCAAAGGCGAAATCGCTTGTCCTCAACGCCTTAAAAACCCCAGACCATCACGAAGGAGATAAATCACGACAGCCTAAAGGATAAGTGGTGGTAGGATGAATTGCACAGGATGTAGGGATTTACACTCTGACAGTCTTACGATTCGACCCCACAACCTCATGTGACAAATATATCACTACTTACCATCTCGGATCATCCGTGGGATCAAATCATAAAATTAATTATGATTCATGCACGGGTCAATTAGATGCGGTTCAAAATTATTATTTTTATTTTCAAAAAATATTTAAATTTAAAAAATATATATATTAAAAAAGAGTTTGTAAGTTGTTTATACATCTCTAAAGCCCCTTAATTCTTTGTTTTTTATTTCTATTTTCTACTTTTATTAAGACCATCCACGATAGTTTCCCTATCCAAAATGCATAATCTAAGGTTAAAAAATTACTTTATTAAATTTGGATATCTATTTTTCAATACATCATATATCAACTTCCTTTTTTTTCTCTCTCCTCTATAATGTTTAGGAAATGGAATCTATTCCCTAAATTTAGAGAAGTACTGTTCATAAATACATAATTTAGGGAATCGATAGAGTAACTGATGTAAAAAAATTTTAGCTACTCTATCCAAAATTTAAGATAAATTTTTTAAATAGGGTATCTGATGTGGATGCTCTAGCGTTGATAACAAAAATCTTCTATTTCATTATATATTCTTTATATTATTTTTACGGTTCTCGTTGAATCATAGCTTATACGTCCAAAAAGTTAGGAGATCGTCTTTTATCCATATTATCTATGAAATTAAATATTTATTCTCATTATTGACACTGAAAAATTTAAAATTTCTTTTACTATAATAGAGACAGGATGATCATAGTAGAATATAGAAATCTAAGGCTACATTTGATAGAGTATAATCAACCTTATAATGTAATCAGAATTATATTACAAAACTGATTATTTTGTTTAATTTAATTTTAAACTTGTAATGTAATATAATCTGGATTACAAAAGGTAATGAAGTTTTGCAATCTAGATTACAAAGCAAATACTATGTAATCCGATTACATTACGAGATCATCGTTTAATCAAAATTTAAATGTCGAATATATCACTAGTCCACCGTCGTTGCCGCCCGCTGTCGTTGGCCCCGCCCTGTTGGTTGCCGCTGAAGACCACCACTGGTCGCCGTTGCCGGCGACCACAGTCGGCGACCACTGCCGTCACAACCACCGCCCGTCGTCGCCGCCGGCGACCACCGTCGGCCGCTGCCGCCGGCCGCCTCTGCCTCCACCGCCAGCGGTCATCACCGTCGTCGATTGTCGGTGGTGCCCGTCGGCGGAGGAGGCCAACGGCAACGACCGTTGGTTGCCGTAAGCTCCAGCAGAGGTGCGACCATCGGTAGAGGTCGCAGGATATTTTTATCATTTTATAATAATACGAATTATATTCCTTATAAAAAATAATGGACACCAAACAAAAGAATGCAATCATCCTTTAATCAAAGATTACATACATTATATTACCAAACATAGTAATGTAGAAAAATTACATTACATTACATTACAAATTTGATTACATTACAAACAAGATTACATTATATCCAACCAAACTTAACCTAACTTGTTATGTGTTTCATAAAATATTATAGAAAGTTTAAAATAATTCAAAATTATACTCTTTTTTTTAGTTTTAAATTACTATTGTTATTAGTATTTTATATTCGGATATCTGAATTTATAGTCCATATTTTAAATTATAATTTTTATAAATATTATATAAATTATTTTGAATATTTTATATAATATTAGTAAAATCAGAAACAGAAAAATCTTTAAATAAAATGAAAGAACCATAATAAAAAACTAATATTTCATGTAAAACATCTAATTTTACTTTAATCTCTAAATAAATATCAAGAATCTAATAAAAATATTTTTTCGAAAGAAGATAAAAATTTATTCATAATATATTTATTTAAAATTTAAATTATACTATAAAATTTATCATAACTAAACGAGTAGGATAATAAATGTCAAATCATTTTTATTGCATTAGTAAATGCTTTTAAAATTTAATAAATATTACTATATATTTTATTGGTATGAAAATAAATATTCATAGTATTAGTATATTTTATAAAAAAAAATATATAATAATTTTTTATATTGAAATAAATAATATAATACTTGATAGGTTAAATTTTACCATATATCATCTAAACATTTTTTAATCTCATTACATTAATTTTATAAAATCTATCCTATGAGATGGCTTAATTAGCACTTGTATGAGTATTTATCTTTATAGGTATTAGGGTAACGAGTATGAAAATATCTCGTTAGTTGTCTGGTTTTTTTTCATGATGAGAATTGCTGCGATTGAATAAATACTCCTGATCCTATAATTCATTTTCTTTTCATGTGTGGAGTCGTCCTAGAGAGCCCCTGAAATAATCACATTATTATTTTTTTTTTTTGTCCCCAATAGGATGAGATCCTACTACAAAATAATAATTTTAATTCAGTTAATTTGATTCAACGGGAATGATAAAAGTATAATAATTGAAAGATATTAGAGCAGTGTGCTTTATCAAAACTTTAATATGCTAATAAATGTTTTTGGATTGTTTCGGAGTTATCAATCCAATGAGTCATTACCATATGTAAATAAGTTTATCAATGCTCACACTAAATATCATAACATAAAGATATTTTATTAGTTAATTTATTAAATTCTTTAATTAAATTTTTCATTACCTTTCTAATTTTTTAATATACAAAATGTGATTCACGTACACATATTTAGCTTAAGAGTTAAATGATTCTTGATTAAAAAAATATTGAAATATAAGATCCAAAATTAAAAAAAAATATTCTGTAAAAATAAATAAAACAAATGATTCTCTTGATTTTATTATTAGAATATTTAAATAAATTTAAATCAATATTATTTTAGTAAATAAAGATTTAGATAATTATATTTGAGAATATTTAGGTGCAAATTCCGTTGGATGTTTTGTTTTGACATGTCTCTTCATAATCACCTCTTCAATTACTCATGATCACCGCCCGATTGAAATTTACGGGAAGTGTTGTAATATTTATATTTTATATGTAATTCTTAGAATAGAAGAATGATTTTAAAAAAAATATTTAATAAAGAAGATGATTTTAAAGGTGGAGTATCTTTATGGGTGTAAATGAACCAAGTCGCTCATGAGCTATTCGAAACTTGATTCGATAAAAGTTCGTTTGAATTCGTTTAATGAGTCTCGTTAAGATAAACAAACCAAAATCAAACTTCATAATATTCGACTCGTTAGCTCGTGAACATATTTATTAGTAAGCTCATGAATCAACTTTTAAATAAAAGAATAATAATTTTTGATATTAAATTTATAGATTTTATATTTTACTTATGAAAAATATAGACAAATATATTAAATTTATTTATTAGAATAAAATTAAAAATTAAAATAAGAATATTATAATTTTCTCTAAATATATAATTTAGTTTTTAATAAATATTTAAATTTATAATTTATATTTATTAAACTTGTTTAAACTCAATAAAAACTCAAATAAGTTCGTGAGCCATGAATATATTTGTTAAATAAAACTCAAATTTGGCTCAATTATAAACAAGTCAAACTCAAACATTCAAGAGTTTAACTCGGCTAAAACTCAATCTAAGTATCTTGAACCTTAGAAATTTCACTATTTTCTTATATCTCGAGTGTCGTAAGTTGCTCTAATTTATCATCGATAAATTAAATGTTATCGAGATCTACATTTGGAGTGATTATTTTCTTACCCTTGCGAGACCAAGATGAATCTTCCATTAGAATTGGAGAATTAAATTGAAAGCAATCAAGATTTCAAAATTTAGAGACTAAAGTAGAAAAGATGGTATAAAAATAATAAAATGGACTATTTATTTATAGAATTTGAAAAATAATGAATACTTAATCGTAGTTTAAACAAGTAAATAATCTCAAACGTTTTATTTATATAAAAAAAAATCAACGGTGGAAATCGTCAATTTTAACATTCAACTAAATAATAATAATAATAATAATAACTATCATTTCATGATTAATTTGGGGTTGAAATCGTTACCGACCCATTTGGACTAGATAGGTTACAATTCTGACTTGCTTTACGGGGTCAATGAATAATCGACCTGTTGACTCAGATACGGATCATCAACGGTCCAATTTAATCAGGTCAAATCGAGTCGGATCTAAAAGCACTCCATCAGCAAAGTTGTCAGCTGCAAGTTGTTTTTCTAAAGGCTCGTTTACAACCGTCTGATCTGAGTGAAGCTAATCAGAATTGATCTCAACCATTAATTAACCAGATTCGGATCGGATTTGATTATCATAAAGGAGACTTTTATAGAATTACTTTCATAATATATAGTCTTGATCAACTAAACTTCATAATAACAAGTTCGAACAAATAGTTAGATCTAGAGTACGTATACATTCTTGAAGTGGAACAGGGATGAAGTGGGATCCAAGCGCTAAAGTCCTTAATTATGATCGACGACATTTTAAGTTGGTATATCCGACTTACACAGACACCCATGCCTCGCAATCCAGTATTATCGACATTATGACAAAATACGGTTAAGTAACTGATTCTCTCCAAAATCTGAAATCTGACTCAGATGAATTGTCGAGATGAGGTGGATAGAATATTAATTAAATTAGAATGTCTTGGAGGAGGGATATGCTGAGATAGTTTTTATATTAACCAAGTCATTAGAAGTCTTCTGGTGAACGCTATCTGCAGCCAGTGATCGTGTTGCCCCGTTTCTTAGTACCCCGATACTCAAGGCAGATCCAACGAATATATAAGTAACAGACTAAGACATAAAATAATGAAATGCGTATAGGATAAGAATGGAGAACATACCCTGGACAGGGGGCACCCTCGGGTGGATTGGTGAGTTGGTCGGGACGCTGCTTGAGTTGTCGTGATCCGGAAGTGTAGATGATTTTGAACAGAATACAGAGCTGGATCTGATGACACGAAGCCAGACATGGTGGCACGAAACCGGATGCGATCTCGGTACGTAGGCCAAGATATGACATCGACACGCAGACCGAGATATGTCATCGGCATGTAGGCCGAGATAGGACATTGGCACGCAGTCCGGAATAGGACATCGACGCGTAGGTCGGGATATAACTTCGGCACACAGACCGAGATGTAACAACATGAAGGCTAGACACAAAGCACACAGTCCAAAATACAACCGCGGCTCGCAGGTTGGAACATAATAAACCGTAGGGAGCCGGATCGGTGGCTGCATACCGTAGGATGACGACGACCGGCTATGGCAAGAAGTCAACGACCCAGCGTGCAAAGGCAGCACCCCTGGCGCTGGATAGAGTCAAGATTGACCGGCAGCAACCGCTGGAGGACGGTGTCGACAGTCAGGGGCGCCAACAACAGAGGTGAGGAGGTGGCAGTGTCCGTGGTGGAGGCCTGGTTTACAGCGAGAGCTGTGAGGCCGATCGACGGAGAGCGCATTGCGAAGGAGATGACAGAGAGCACCGGTGGCCGACTGCTGACGGTCGAGAGGGGAACCGAGTTGGGTGGCGCCAGTGCGGAGAGGGAGAGGCAGCACAATGGCCCCGTTGAGGGTTGGCTGCTGCAACGAGGAAGAAAGGAGAACGGCGGAACGAGCCGGTCGTGGCTGGCGGAGTGTGTGGTTGCGGCACGAAAGCCACGAAGTGCGACGGCAACACCCTTGGTGCTGGAGCGGGTCGTGGGTGGCCAGAGGATGGCCGGCGAAGGTAACGTCGCTGGAGGCAACGACGTCTCGCGAGAGAGAGAAGAGGAGGAGAGACCAATGTGGCGCTTGATTGTGAGCTACATGAGGAGGGCGATACCAGCGTGAGTTAGGCGACAGAGACAACAAAGAAGCCGAAGAAGAGGAGGCTATCGCAGTCCCTTGTTAAAAGAAGAATAGAAAGAAGATAAAATAGGAGAGTAATAATTAATCTTATTGTTTGTTGATACTTACCCTCAAGATAATACAATATATAGGGTTTAAACAAGTATTCGGTCAATTAACCAATTAATAAATAACAGAATAATTCTAAAAATTATTCTGAGAATTATTCTAATAATTATAACAGAATTATTAGAATAATCTTAAAACTAATTTGATTTGATTTGATGATTTTATCAGGTCAATTCTGGTAATTCTCTTTTATCTCTTTTACCCCCCGACAAACTTAACGGGAGATCTTTGACGTTGAGTTTGCTTGCTAACTTGTTGAAACGTTGTCTGGATAATGGCTTAGTAAAGATATCAGCAATTTGATCCTCAGCAGAGATATAAGAGACGTATAATTGTTGAGTTGCCACACGTTAACGAACAAAATGAAAATCAATTTCCACATGTTTTGTACGAGCATGAAAGATTGGATTTGCTGTGAGATATGTTGCTCCAATATTGTCGCGCCAAATTTTTGGTGCAATATTTGATGCAAGATGAAGTTCAGAGAGAAGTGATTGAAGCCAAATAATTTCAGACGTTGTATTTGCTATAGCTTTATATTCTGCCTCAGTACTTGAACGAGATACCGTAGGTTGCTTCTTCGAATTCCATGAGATAAGATTTTGTCCAAGAAATATTGCATATCCACTAGTAGAGTGTCTATCTTCAGGAGAACTTGCCCAATCCGCATCACTATAGGCATGTAAATCTCGAGACGATTGACGATATAAAAGAACACCGTGTAGAATAGTACCTTTGAGATAGCGAAGTATTCTTTTTACATTATCCCAATTTTGTTCAGTTGGAGCATGCATGAATTGACAAACACGATTTACTGCAAAAGTAATATCAGGGCGTGTGATAGTGACATATTGTAAGGCTCCAATAATGCTTCGATAAATCTGTGAATCAGACAGAGCAGGAGAGGATGAAGATGGAGAGTTGTTTATAGCAATTGGTGTAGAGACCGGACGTGCTCCATCTATTTTGGCTCTTTGAAGAAGTCCAGTAATGTATTTGCTCTGAGAGAGAAGATAGCCATCCTCATGTGGAATAAGCTCAATACCAAGAAAAAAACGAGCAATGCCCAAATCTCGGGTAGGAAATTCTTGATTGAGAAGACTTAATAAAGTTATGATGCCCTTGTGATCATTACCGGTTATCAGGATGTCATCCACATAAATAAGAAAAAATATCATAGACCCATCATTATATTTGTGAAATAGAGACGAGTCAGTCTTTGATCCAGAAAATCCTTGAGATTGTAACCAATTGGATAGTCGATGAAACCATGCACGAGGAGCTTGTCGAAGACCATATAAGGATTTCTTAAGTTGGCAAACATGAAATGGAAATTGTGGATGAATGAACCCAGGTGGTTGCTCCATAAATACAGTTTCCTCAAGATGACCATGGAGAAATGCATTTGAGATGTCCAATTGGAGTACATGCCAATTGGAACTAACAACTATCGATAATAATAGTCTGACAGATGTAATCTTGATGACTGGACTAAAAGTGTCATTGAAGTCAATACCTGGTTGCTGACTAAAACCTTTGGCTACAAGTCGAGCTTTGTACCGTTCAAGAGAGCCATCAGCTCGATACTTAAGATGTAATACCCATTTAGAGCCCACAACATTCATTGAGGAAGTGCGTGAAACTAGACTCCATGTTCCATTGCGAAGAAGTGCATCAAATTCTGTAGCCATTGCACTATGCCAATTTAGATCCTTGTTTGCTTGCGTAAAACAAGTTGGTTCAATAGATTTTGAAGAAACCACTAGAGCCCGTGGAAGAGGATATCGAGTCGCATTTGGTGGGCAACGTTCATAAATGTCACTAATGGGAAGCATGCGACGAGGAGCATTATCATCTGAATCACTTGTTGATGGTGATGAGGAAGTAGGCTGACATGGTGATGTAGATGACGGACTTGCATTATTCGAGGATTCAGAACTAGAAAGCATATTATCTTCGACCGGCAAGGCTTCCAAGATTGGAGCAGCATCCTGAGGTGATTCTGATGGTATAGGGGAGTTATTAGAGGGCGGAGCAGGACCTAGGATGCCATCATTTCTGACAATATTAGGTGGTATCAAGAAGGTGCCACCTGTATCTGGAGGAGAGATCGAAGAAGAAACTGAAAAAGGGAATAGAGTCTCATCAAAAGTAACATGTCGTGAAATATAAATTCGACCTGTTGGTATATGTAAGCAACGATAACCATGGTGCAAATTGCTATAACCAAGGAAAACACATTGTAGTGAACGAGAGTCAAGTTTGTATTTAGAGTAGGGGCGTAACCATGGATAACATGCGCAACCAAAAATTTGAAGGAAAGTGTAATTAGGAGTTTGATTATAAAGTGTTTCAAAATGACATTTATGATTGAGCAATGGAGTAGGGAGTCAATTTATGAGATATACAGCAATGGTAACAGCTTCATCCCAGAATTTACGTGGAACTGATGCATGATGAAGAAGAGCTAAGGCAGTTTCAACTATGTGTCTATGTTTTCTCTCAGCAGAGCCATTTTGTTCTGGAGTGTGAGGACAAGAGACTCGATGAACAATACCACAAGAGACAAGATGACGATGGAGAGCTTGATATTCGCCTTCCCAATCAGAATGAAAAGAAAGTATTTTACGATTAAAATATCGTTCAACTTGATTTTGAAATTTACAGAATATATCCAATAAATCAGATTTTCTTTTCATAGAATAGAGCCAAGTATATTTACTAAAATGATCAATAAAGGTAACATAATATTGGAAACCTTGGTTAGATAAAACAGGCGCAGGGCCCCAAATATCAGAATGAATTAATTCAAGTGGGAAATTAGAAACATAATCAGATGAATAGAAAGGTAGCTTATGACTTTTAGATTCCATGCAGGCCCTACATGAATGAGATGGAGAGGAGGTAATGGAAGTAGGTAAACCATACCTATTGATGATTGACTGGACAATATGAAGAGAAGGATGACCAAGTAGAGCATGCCAAGCTGGTTTATTTATGCGTTCACCAATAAAAACTTTGATTGAAGAACTTTGAAGATAGTAGAGGCCATTTTTGATTCTCCCATGAAGCACAATAGCATTTGTTCCTTTATCTTTTATAAGATAATGATTATGATGAAACTCAAAAATGACATTGTTATCAAGACAAAACTGACGGGTAGAAAGTAAATTTTTAGTGATAGATGGAACATGAAAGATATCACGCATGTGAAAAGTTCGTTTAGATAAATGAATATATGTGTTTCCAAGATTAGCAATTTGCAAACCTAAGTCATCGCCTACTTGAACCGTATCTGAGCCATAATATAACATTACGTCTGTAAAGATATTATAATCCGATGTGACATGATGAGTTGCTCCAGTGTCAATATACCAATCAGTAGATGAAAACTCTCGGGTTTTATCGCAAGTAGGCACAGATGAGAGAGCTTTAGGATATGCTTGTGAAATAGACGGTTGTCTTGAGACTGTAGAACCACCAATGAAATTTGAGGCAAATCTTTGAGGGCATAGATAGGGCTGTAAACAAGCCGAGTCGAGCCGAGCTTTGGGGTGTTCAAGCTTGTTTGATAAGATAACCGAGCCGAGCCGAGCATAAAATGAACCAAGCTTTTGAAATGAGTGTTCAAGCTTGGCTTGGTTTATTTTTTATGAGCTTGAGCTTGTTTGAAGCTTGGCTTGAGCTTGGTTCGTTTATATGTTATCAAGCTCTCAATTCAAGCTTGGCTTGAGCTTGGTTTGAGCTTGGTTCGTTTAGATGTTATCAAGCTCTCAATTCAAGCTTGGCTTGAGCTTGGTTCGAGCTTGGTTCGTTTAGATGTTATCAAGCTCTCAATTCAAGCTTGTTTGATTGTTTGAAACTTTTAATTGTTTGATTGGTTATTAAGATTGATAATTTAAATTTATTTATTTTATTTTATTATTTATTTATCATATTGAAAAGAATTTTATTAATAAATATTGTTCGTGAACATTGTTCACGAACGTTGTTCACGAACATTGTTCACGAACGTTGTTCACGAACGTTAACGAGCTGAACACATATGTGTTCAAGCTTGTTTGTTTAGCTTAACGAGCTGTTCAAACTTGTTTGTTTAATTAATCTAATGTATATTGAACGAGCATAAACAAGCTCTTACCAAGCCGAACACCAAGCTTGTTCACGAACGCTTGGTTCATTTACAGCCCTAGGCATAGATTTCCAGGATGACCAATGAGGTGACAAATTTGACATTTTACCCGAGAGTAATCAAATCTTTTAGGGCATAGATTTCCAGTATGGCCAATGATGCGACAAATTTGACATCGGACTGAATTTTGTTTTTTCGCCTCCTTGATAGTGTTGAGTATTTGACATCTAAAGTAAAATAACTTATCTTGTAGAGAGACTGGATCACTGGAAAGGGGGCCTTTCGCCTGGAGAAACTCCCCTTGGAGAAAATAGAAGCCTTGGCTGGAGCAACCACTTGTTGTCGACGTCGAGGTTTGGTCGGCGTTCGGTGGACAACAGCGGTAGCACAAAAGGAGAAGTCCTTTTGTCGTCTTGTTTTGCGGTTTCAAAAAAAAAAAAGAAACTCCTCTTTTGTCTTGGGCGGCGGCAGAAAAAGGAAGGGAAGAGGATTTGTGAAGGAGAATTAAGAGAAAGAGAAGGAACGAAGGATCATGGCTCTGATACCATGTTAAAAGAAGAATAGAAAGAAGATAAAATAGGAGAGTAATAATTAATCTTATTGTTTGTTGATACTTGCCCTCAAGATAATACAATATATAGGGTTTAAACAAGTACTCGGTCAATTAACCAATTAATAAATAACAGAATAATTCTAAAACTTATTCTGAGAATTATTCTAATAATTATAACAGAATTATTAGAATAATCCTAAAACTAATTTGATTTGATTTGATGATTTAATCCGGTCAATTCTGATAATTCTCTTTTATCTCTTTTATCCCTCTCTCCTGTGATGCGGTCGTGGTGATGGAGAAAAAACGAAGCCCAAAAACCCCCCTCAAAAGCCCTAGCTAACAATTGACCAAAATACCTCTCCTCCTTCTCCTAATTCCTTTAGGGTCCTAAGACATATCTACATCAGTAACCTATAGGGTCAAGAGATTACTTTTTTATATATAATCAATCCCGGTATCCAACTAGAGGCCCTCTCTTTCAGATATAATTAAGGGGGAGATGGAAGGCTCGATAATAAAATTATCATTTCTAAATGGAATCAATAGAAGAAGAGTCGTGCCCGAAGTAATGGTATAGCAGCAAGGTGTCCGCTCAGTTTCTCATATATTTAAAGGTCGAGTTTTAATTTTAGCGAATTAATGGATACATTATTCTCAATGAAACTAAGTGTAGTTCAGCTCTTATGATTGAATTTTGTAAGTGTAGTTCAGCCAGATGAAGAAAAGTACTGACATATGAAACGAGTCAAGAGGTCAATCTATTTTAGGGACAAATTATTTGGTGGGATGGGATCTTATGTATGGGTGAAGACAAGGTATAAGGTAAACTATTAAATGTGTTGAGACTTAAAAAACTTATTACTCAGGAAAGGATAGTTCATAATTTTGGCAAATAATGCTCGATTATTCAGATGATAATACCTAATTGACTAAAGGGATAAGATTTAGTTGGCTAGATGGTGATGCTTAATTGACTTAACTGATCAATTAGTGAATAAAATATATTCATGATTGATTTGATTAGGTAGTCGATTAGATATAATATAATCCCTTGATTAATGGCATGATCCAATCGATGACTCAAACGAAAGCTAGTGTTGATTGAATGATCTAAGATCTCCATTGAAAAAATAGTATGCCATAATTTATATGTGGCAATCAAGTAAATCTACGTGAAAATCTAGCATTTATTGAGCAAATCAACCAACATTATCAATCATGAATTATAGAATCTGTTGGCTCCACAGATAACTATGGAAGT
The DNA here is from genome assembly GCF_018446385.1 of Zingiber officinale. Taxonomy (NCBI): domain Eukaryota; kingdom Viridiplantae; phylum Streptophyta; class Magnoliopsida; order Zingiberales; family Zingiberaceae; genus Zingiber; species Zingiber officinale. The sequence continues at coordinate 137,184,659 of NC_055993.1, forward strand.
CTACTCTAATAAATAAATCTTGGGATTAATTCTCATATGCTCAAAATATCTAGCTTGTTTGATGGTTGATCTCTCTATGCAAATGACCATTTATTAAAGTAAAATATTTCTTATGATTTATCTATATGTATCTTGTTTTGGAGCCAATTGATTTTGAACTATTTGAAGTGAACGATATTACATTAATTTTGCTGCAATTATAGCATTCGTTGCACCAATTATAGCATATGTTGCACACAACATGATTAACACGATTTATCCATTGGCTAGCTTAAATCACCTCTGAGCATATGTCCAAATTAACCATCACTGACTCATCCCTTGGGCTACGATAAAGCAACAATGACGTTTCAACTATTCCAAGCAACCACAATTTGAATTTTAGCCATGACTTACCGTAGAGTATTTACCTCTAGTGACATGATAAACTTAAGACGTTGGTCGTAAACTTAAGACGTTGGTCGTAGGATAATAAGATGTATGTATTTTTTAAATTTATTTTGATAGTCGATAAGAAATTATATATATATAAAATCATCACTCACCCATCACTTCAAATTAACATATATCTCTAATTCACAAAGCATGCGAATTAATCTTGGGCAATGGTGCAACGATAAAATATTTCACAGATTAACCAACCACTCATCACTAACTCATCATTTCAAATTAACACATATCTTTTATTCACAAGGCATGCGAGTTAGCCCTGGGCAATGGTGTAGAGACAAGATGTTTGACAAATTAACCAAACACTTATGGTTCGATTCACAACTACGACTACAACATTGTAGGATATTTTTTTCTAATAGAATGAAAAATATGGGATGTTGATTATTAGATGAGAGCCGTATGCGCTTCGAGATTTACTCTTGGGTTGGTGGAAGTTTTATGCAGTGTTGAAAAAGGCACTAGGCAGTAGGCGGATGGTTGCCCGCCACCTGGTCGTCTAGGCGGCGCCTAGGCAGAATTTTTTTTGGGAAAACCCTATCGGATCGATCAGCTAATCGATTTGATAGGGTTTTCCCGATAAACAGAACCATGTTGAATCAATCAGTTGATCGATTCAACATGTTGACACTACAAAAAAATACCAGTATAGGAGCGGTTTATTAGGAGCGATTTTAACACCGCTCTTGAAAATCAAACAATAGAAACAGTTTGAACTAAATCGTTTCTAGTGCCTTACCTTTTTAGAACGGTTTTGCAACCGCTCTTGTTGAATAGTTCTAACACCGATTTGAATAAATCGCTGCTGAAACCACTCTTAATGATTCAACTATTAAAAGTAATCTTGAAACTACTGATATTGGGTACATTTAGCAGCGCTTTTATGTTAAACGCTGCTACTAACTATTTCTATTGCTCTAATTTCTAATAACAGTTATCAAACAGTACACTTTTAGTAGCCTGTAAACCACTTTTATCGAAGTTAAAATTGATCAATATTTTTTTTAAAAATAACAATTAAATTGTACAATTTACTTAATGTAATTTTATTTTGTACATCTCAAATTTAAATTTATTTATTTAATATAAATATTTATTAATCAAACAAATTATTCTTTAAATAATTTATAAAATCTTAATTTTATTTATATCGGTTTTCATTCTTTTATTATTTTTATTTTTGTTAAAAGAAAATTCTTAATTTTATATATACCAATTTTCTTTCTTTTCTTATATGTATTTTCCTTAAATTTTTTTCCTTAATATTTTTTCCCTAAACACATAACTTTCATTCCCGGCATCGCACGCAACCTCCACACCTTCATCTTCCTCTATCTATCTCCGAAATTCTAAATCTCATGTCAAAAATCTTTCCTCTTTTTCTATTCAACTCCGAACCTAAATTTCACGTCAAAAACTTTTCTTCTTCCTCTATTTAACTCCAAAATCCTAAATCTAACTCTGAAAAACCTTTCTCTTTCTTTATTCGATTTTATCCATCCTCCAATTCACACTACTAGAATATAACTTTGATAGTTTTTATAAATATTTTATAATGACATTTATTAAAAATTATTTATTTTAAAATTTAAAAATAATATTAGATTATTTATGATCAGTATATTATTAAATATTATTATTATTTATATAGAATCATTATTTTTAAAACATATTAACCTTATTTTTTTTTTCTATTAAATTTTTTACTTTTATTAGTCTCTAATAGAAGTAAAGCTAACCTAAATTTTTTTTCTTTCCACTTTTCAGCATCATCTAGAATCAAAGTCCTTTCCATAGATCATCTTAGTCTCATATTTCCATAGGTAATCAAAATCGTTTACTAAACCCGACATTGTTGACTTATTAAGAATAAATATATAGTAAAAGAAAATTATTTAATAATTAACTAGCATATAAAATTATCTATTAGTAAGCTAAGCAATTATAAATTAATAAATAAATGAATAAATATGTCTCTTAATCTTCTCCTAATTACTAAAAATAACAATATAACAAAAGAAACTATTGACTAGTTATTAAATAATTAACTAATACATAAAAATATTAATAGTTGTAGTCTAGTTGGTTAGGATATTAGGTTATAATTTAGGAGACCTAGGTTTGAATCCCAGTAACAACTAATTTCTTTTCCAACTTAAAAAATAAATAAAAATAAAAATAGTGTCAACAGGCACTTGACCCATTAACCCGGTTAAGAGCCCGAGGTCGGCGAGTCTAGGATTAGTGCTCCTATAATCATGACATTTAGACATTTTGAAATCGCTCCTTGTTTGAAATCGTTGTTATATGTATAACATGTAAGATCGGTTTCAAACCGTACCTATAAAGTATAATAGGAGCGGTTTTTTAATTTTTACCAACGGTTACGAAAACTGTTTCGATAGGATATAGGGACAGCGACAAGAGGAGCGGTTTTCAAACCGTTGGTAAAAGTGGATGAGTGGTTGAAAGCCGCTCTTAAAAGTAAAAAAAAACCGTCCCTATATGAGTGTTTTTTTTGTAGTGTGAATCAATCATTCGATTAATTCAGCAGGGTTCTATTTATCGTAAAATCCTTCTGAATAGATCAATTGATTGATTCAACACGCCGAATTGATCAATTGATCGATTCGACAAGGTTCTATTTGTCGTAGAATCCTACTGAATCGATCAGTTGATCGATTTGGCAGGATTCTGTGATAAGACAGAATCCTAAAACTAATAAGGCATAGCATACAAAATAGAAATATCGAAATATTAATAATGAAATACATAATTTGATCCTAATAGATAAATGGAAATAGAAATACCGAAATAGTAAAAGTATACAACCTAAAAGACCAAAGTACAAACTACAAATTGAAAGTTTAAAACTGACAAGACATACAAAATAGTAAAAGTTTTTTCACAAGTCACAAAATAACTCATAATCTCCTATATCCTAATTCTTCTTTTAGTTCATCTCCATATATATTTCTCCAATACTTCATCTGTATCAGATTCAAACTCAAAATCTATGACATCCTCCTTTTCTTCATCCAATACAAATTCTTCTTCGTGAAATTCTATGACATCTTCAATATTTATTTCAACATCTTCATCTCCACCATCAATAATCCATCCTTGTGTCATAGTTGTTTCACTAGCAAGTAGCACATCTACTCCTTTTTTTCTTCTTATCTTCTCTCTTTGTTTATGATCTTGACATTGAATTGAACATACACTAAATTGTTCAACCTTCTAGTATCTAGTCTATTTCTTTTCTTTGTATAAATCTATATTAAATAAATATATTAATTATTAAGTCAATAAGCAATTACTAATTAAGTACTTACCCCTCAAAAGTACTCTAATTTCTCTCACAACCGGAAGAATTTATAGTTAAAGAAAGAATTCTTTAAATAAAGAAAGGATTCTTGTGATGTGCATAAATAAAGATTGTCAAGTTCTTTGCCTTCTCAATCGTCCCTTTGAATTTTAGTTGGTTCCCGATTCTTTGAAGCATAAGATTCACGGTGTGATTTGCACATGAATTCCAAAATATATGTGGCCTCTTCTCCTTCAACAAATCTTTTGCCACCATATTATTCGAAGCATTGTCCGTTACCACTTGAACTACACTTTGGGGCCCAACTTCTTCAATGCACTTGTCCACATATTCAAATATATAATTCTTGGTGTGTGCTTCATCTAATGCTTTCCTAAAAGAAAGAAAAGTTATGTCTTCTTTATAATTGACACACAAATTCATGATACTTCTTCTTTTCTGGTTAGTCCAAGTATCAGTCAAAATTGAGCAACCATTCAAAGCTCATTCTTCTTATTGCTTCTTTGATAGACTTTAACTTCTATCTACCTCTTCCCTTAATAAGGGCTCCCTTAATAAGGGCTCCCTTAATAAGTATTGAGTTGGAGGATGATAACCCAGGGCCAACTTCTTCCACAAACCTCTTGAAGCTATCATTATCAATGACATGAAAAGGAAAACCAGACTCATACACCCATCAAGCTAAATATTGGTGTACACTGTGTATCCTTTACTTCCAAAGTGCATCAATAATATTTTATTGTTGTTTTATCTTCTTACTTCTACTCAATGAAGATTCGGGATCAATAAAGGATGCAAATATGTCCATAGGGCCAAGAGTAAGCGGGTTCCTTCTTGCCCCTAGAGTCCCTTCGTTTTCCTCATATTTTTTAAGAACAACTTCTTCTCTCACCTCCATTTCATTGATATTCTTTTATTTTTCTATTCTTGCTTCTTCAATTATATTCTTACACTTCAATTTATTCTCATCCAAGGACTTCTTACACGAGGCAACATTTCCCTTAATATTGGCAACATATTATTTGAGCCTATAAATTCCATCACTAGTACTTTTTTTTTTTGACAAAACTTACATTTCAACTTATCCAAATTTATAGAATCCACCATCTCCATAAATTCCCCATCCAATATCATTTAAATTACACTTCAAAGAGGTACCAATCGACGACAATGAATTAGATGCTTGAGAAGATATAGTACCTGACATTTTACTACAAGTCAAGCATTTAAAAAATTATTGATAAAGAACACATATAAGCAATGATTATCAAGCATAGATGACAATTCTCAATTCAAGGCAAGCAATAACATACAAGATTTAAATAATAACATACAATTGAATTTTATATGTATTAACCGACTATAAATGAAGAGCATACAAGCAATGGTTATCATTTATCAAACATACAATTTTACTAACTTGGTAGAATAAAAAGTTGTCTATGACTACAACTAGAAATGAAGGAACAAGGGTTGCTTTCCTTTCGTTGTTGGTACTTGGCAGCCTCAACGATAGTAAGCTCCTTGATGAAGACTGAAGGAGGAAGAGGTTAGGAAGCAAGCTCCTTGCCGCTCATTGATGTTTTAGAAGGGGAGGGAGAAGAGGCAGCAACTAGGGCAAATTAGAGAAGAAAATGGGATGAAGAAGAGGGAGAAGATGATGAGGTTTAGGATTTAGGGCGGCTGAAAATCCTAATTGAAAGTTTAAAATAGAACCCTATAATTTATAAATTTGTGTTTTCTAGTTTTTTCTTCCCCTTCAATCGATCAGCTGATTAATTAGTAGTATTAAATCGATCAGCTGATCGATTGGTAATATTAAATCGATTCAAAGAGAAGAAGTTTATTGTAAAAAACTGGCCAAATTGATCAACTAATTGATCTGATAGGGTTTTTGTGACAAATAAAATTGTGTTGAATCGATCAGTTGATTGATTCAACACGCCGAATCGATCAACTGATCAATTTGGCAGGGTTCTATTTATTGTGAAAACCATGCCAAATCAATCAGCTGATCGATTCGGCCAATTTTTCATGACAAAAAAAATTGGGCGCCGTCGAGGAGGTGGCACCCAACAGCATCCTAGGCAACGCCCATCTGCCTAGACAACCAATTAATGTCTCACTACCTACTATCGCTACCTTGGCAAAAGGTAGGGCAGTGGGCTGCCACAGACCGCCTAGGTTGTGCCTAGGCGATCCTAGGTGGGGATTTTTTGAACACTGATTTTATGTGGAGTTGAGTCGGTCACCTCCAGAACTTAATTGATTGGAAGAATTGTATACCTGAATTTTTTTTAAAGCATACAAGTTAATATGTTGACAAGATTGGTTATCGATCCTATATGGAAATGCCGACGAACGAACCACTAGTAACTTAGCGTGCATGTCAACTTGTGGCCAATAGCCTAGTGATAATGAAGATCGACAAGGAGATCTATTGGAGTTTGAATAGAAGAAAATTGAAGAAAAAAGATTAGGATGATGATCAAAGGGTTCCCTGACATAGCTACTTCGACGCTCAAGTTAGTTTTCAACACTGGTTGTGGAAGAAGAACAGAGGAGAGTATTAGGGTTTTAATGCGTATGTATGTGTACCTACAGTAGCCAGAGAGACTACCTTTTATAAGGTAAGGGTCAGTCCCCATGTCCTCCACGTGTCATATCCTCCTATGAGATTGTTATTTGCTTCTTGAAATATTCTGAAATTCACATGAGCATTATCTTCTTCCTGAAATAGTCCTAAATCTCAAAATCCATATGAGTATTATCTACTTTCTGAAATAGCCTTAAACCTTGAAATCTATATGGTCGTTATCTTCTTCCTGAAATAGTCCTGAATTTTGAGTCAAGACACCAAGGAGACAGGATGCCAAGGAGATGAGGGCACCTTAGAGTCGGGGCGCCATGGAGATGGGGCAACTCAAAGTCGAGGCACCATGGAGACTGGGGCGTGAGGACACTGGGTGCCAAGGAGATGAGGGCAACTCGGAGTCAGGGCACCATAGAACTGGGGGCATGAGGATGCCCCGGGATCGAAGTTAACTTCGCTTTTTTCCTAACCACTTCAGCTAGATTAATAATCTCCCTTATCCATGAGGCCCTCATATATTACCTCTTGAATCAAAAGTCTGCCCTTCAGGTCTAGTCGAAAGAGATGAGAGTCCGACTGACTGGACTTAATTGTGTTTAAATGGACTAATCCCAACTATCTTAATCGTCTAAGTCATATGGTAGATCCTTTGCATATTTTTGAAAAGATTATGCATTAAATGTCAGCATGCTTCTGATATTGCACCTTTAAATATAGTTATTCCTTTTAAATGCGTCACCTATATCATCTGCCTCAATTCTCTAGCTCAAAATGTCATAATGTTTCTGAGGTTGCATCATATTAATGTGATGTGACCTGCAGAAGAAAAGACTAAGCGTCGTTCGCCAAGTAATGATTATTTGGACTTGATCTGTCCCGTGCACTAGATTTAGTGATTGAAAATTCATCTTGCCAATGTAACCGCAAAGATCTGACGACCTTAATTAACCAAGCCAGAATATATTAGGTCAAATAAGGACACCCTTTCCCTTACTTACACAATCATTCATTTTGTGTCAGTCATTCTTTGTCTTCCTCATCTTCGAGCTTTCCATGTTTATTTGCTTAGTAAGTCATCCCATTCTTGTAACTCTTCATTTTAATCAGCTTTCAACCAGGTGTCCTCTATAGATGGGTGGTATCCTTAATGGCTGGGGAATCATCTTCTACCCCTTAGTATAGGTCAGTTGAATCTAGCTTCATTGGCAAAGCCTTAGATCAGTTAAAAATCATATATGGGATCCCAACCGACCATCTGATAAGGCTCTGTAACAATAACGACCGGTCAGACCATCTCCCTCTTAGATTTATGACCTTCTTTAGAAGTCATTTTTTAAGTGGGTTATGTTTTCCCATTCCAGTATTTTCACCAAAGTGTCCAACTATTTTTGGATTCCCCTATCACAGCTAGGTCCTAATTCGTTTCAAATTTTGACCGGAGCGGCCATCCTATTCCGATTGTATCGAGTTCCCTTATCCCCCAAGTTCTTTCACTACTTTTACCCTTAAAGGATGGAAGACAATGTCTTCTTTTTCTCCTCCAGGGTTGGGCTCAAGCTCATCGATAGCCTTCCAACCTCACATAAAGGTGGAAACCTTTATTTATTTATTTTTGTCAAACCCTCCCCCCCCCTCTCGAGTCTAGTGTCCTGGCCGACCCAGTGGCAACATGAATTACCAATGCCTCCTTCCTTGAAAGATTTCCACATGGAGTGAGGTCATTTTAGTACTTCATAGATGCTACAAGGTTTGAAGTTCAACAACACTTCTTTACTCGAACAGTTGCATATGTTTGGACTAAGTCCTCTTTTGACTCTAAAGGCTTCTTTCGGTAAGATTTTCCATCTTCGCAAGTTTTGATTTCTAATTAAAGGTGTTTCATCTCCCACAGTTACCACCATGCTGAAGCCATCCATAAACAAAGAAGTGAAACTCACTTAAGCAGAATTTGAGGCATGCAGGGCAGCAATTGTTAATCTCACCTCGAACTAGGTAGGCTATTAAGGAAAGGACACCCCTAACTCCAACCATAACTCCAATGGAGGCTACCCCCTCAAGTAGTGATGAGAGAACCAAGCCCACCAATGGAGTCAGGACTACCTCTAACTGGCATATTGGAGGTGGTGGAACCAGCTTCATACCCGGAGTCGGGCACAACCCTTAGGTTTACTAGGAAAAGGAGACACTTGTTGGGAACTTCCGTTGGCTGCTTGGAATCATCTACCCTATCGCAAGTTCCTACCAACTCTCCAAGCCCGCAAATCCCCACACCAGTTCAACTACTGAGCATACCAATTAGATCAGGGAATTGCCAGGCCGTGGCTAGCTCCTCCTGAGTGCATGGACCACCCCTCACGTTCCCAGGGATCATAGTCCCTGAGTCATCAGCGGAGTCAAGAAATTCTCACCTCGAAGCTGGTCCATCCCGCCTCCTTAGAGAAGATGACATCCTAATTGCCATAGAAGCTTCCTAGAAATAAATTCAAGAGAGTACAAGATGGATCTTATCCTCTATGATTCGGCAGCCATTGGGTGGAGGAACGCCAAAGAAGCGGCCAAGGGCATACCCATAAGGACCTTAACAAAGGAACTCTTGTTGAACGATGCCAAGCATATGTCCTAGTTGATGGTGTTTAGCCAATGGTATCCCGAAATTTGGCAGGATCGTCAAAAACTATGGGCCCGAGTGGCCGAACTGGAGACCTAATCAACTGCAGCACCTTCCCAAGAGATCCTGATCGCAGACTAACAAGAAGTGACCCTCACACTATCAGAGATCAATTGCCTAAGGAGCCAACAGTCTGATTCTGCTTCTAATCGAGTGGAACACGACTCGTCTGTTCGCTACGAAGTCTACTTGCTCTTTCTTGGTCCATTGGTATGCTTCCTTTTCATTGCCTTAGGAGTCTTTGGGAGTTACAAAATCATATTTAATTATTAACAGAATTTCAAAATTAGTTTTGAAAAATACCTTCATGCGTTTCTTCCAAGACGCAAATTCTCCCTCAAACTTCGGTGGGAAGATTATCAGTCAAGTCATCGTTTCGGTGCTTCAGTCGGCGGTTAGTCCTTTTAAAGTGGTTGGGCTCTGATACCAATTATTGGCACAGTGGGGCTAATAAGAGGAGGTGAATTGCTTGTAAAATGAAATGTCTTTCTCGATCTTTCAACTAAGATTAGTAGCAACAATATAATTATAATAAGTAAATTAAACAACTATAAAATAAAAGAAGAGGTACAAGATTTATTTGGTCACAACTTAGGTGGTTGTTAATCCAAGACAAATAAAAAGCTCTAAAAGTCTCATTCGATGAAGGCGGAGAAGCATCTTACACTCGTTGAATGCTCATATAGTTGCTAGAAAATGAATACAAGAGTTGATACTTAATTCCTAGGTCCAGGGGTCTTTTTATAACCCTTGAAAAATCTTATCCGGGGTTGGAAGGCGCCTCCAACAAGATGGAAGGCGCCTCCAGCAAGGCAAGAAAGGATAAAACTTTATCCTTTGCCAACGGTAGTTTTGCCTAGTCGAAGGCGCCTTCAAGTGATTGAAGGCACCTTCCATGAAGGGTTGAAAACGCCTTCAAGTGAATGAAGGCACCTTCCACCAGAAGGGTGAGAGGGCATCTTCAATCCACTTGAAGGCACCTTCAGCAGCTACTAGCAAGCTCCAAGTCTTCTCCTTTGGCTCTTTTGCTGCTCCGCTTGCTTGGGTGATTTCGGCCAACCAGAATAGGGCTCACCCAAACCCATTTTTCGGCCTTCTCCTCGAGCAGTCTTCCTCCCCAGCATCTCGTTCCTCAGACCGCCACGCGCGTCCTTCTCATCTGTCGGTGTACTCTTCCGCAGCACCTGGTCCCTCGTATGCACCGAGCCTGTCGACTCTCTTTCCGTGCCATCCTTCTTGCTAGCTGCGTCTTCCGCTCGACTTCTTGTGCTCCTAAGCTCCTGCACACTTAGACACAAGGTTCAAATACACATGACCTAATTTAACTTAGTTGATCACATCAAAACTACCATGAGGTACCAACAATCTTCCCTTTTTGATGTGTATCAACCCAAGTTCAAGTTAAGGGTTTTTAAAAAAACATAGCACAATAACATGATGAATGTATGAGTATAAAGTTGCAATAAATTTAAATAAATTAGTTGCAAAATTCAAAATAAAAAAAATCCTAACTCCCCCTTAATCTGCTTGAACTTTTATTTATCTCCCCCTTTGATCATATAAAAAAATGAAAAAAATATAATAAAGTGTTATACAAATTTGGGAAAAAAAAATTGGGTAAACATTTATGAAGAGTTTGAAGAAGTGTTTAAAATGTTTAAAAATAATTTTATAACAGTTAACCCTTTAATAGTTTAGACAATTTAACATTCATTTCAGTAATTGACTTCCAAACTATGGTGAGACATTAGATCTTCTTGGATATTAGAATAACAACCACTTCTAGACAAAGGCACAAAGCCTCTTAAAGAAAAGAAATATTTAATTTTATTTTTGAGTATGCTGAATGGATTATAACAATTTAATCTAAGCATGATCTTGGAACCCAGTATAGGTTCCTTACTACTAGATTTACTAAAAATTTAGGGGATACATAATTTCTATAGATTTTTCTAATTTGATCCCTATGGTTCTTGATATTCCAACTTAGCTGTCTGTAATTTAAATTTCGAAATCCTTTTTGAGTTGAGCATACATAGTCATTTTCTAGTTTTTCTATTTGAATCTTTAATTTTTTATTTTCTATTTTTAAGCAATCATACATTCTTAGGGGACATGACTTTGCTAAGTTTAATTTTAACTTAGTGTTGGACCCCGTGGTAGTTTTGATGTGATCAACCAAGTTAAGTTAGGTCCGGTTATATTTTGATCCTTGTGTCTAAGTGTGCAGGAGGTTAGGAACACAAGAAGTCGAGCGAAAGACGCGGCTAGTGAGAAGGATGACATGGGAAGGGAGTCGACGTGCTCGGTGCATTCGAGGGACGAAGTGCTGCAGAAGAGTACACCGGTGGACAAGAAGGACGTATGCGACATTCTAAGAAACGAGAAGCCGGAGCGGAAGCCTGCTCGAGGAAGAAGGCCAAAAATTGGGTTTGGGTGAGCCCTATTTCGGTTGGCCGATATCACCCAGGTGATCGGAGCAGCAAAAGAGCTAAAATGGAGTTGCTGGAGGCGCCTTCAACAATAATGAAAGGTGCCTATGTGACCTTCAGGCAGAAGGCGCCTTCAGCTAGGCTGAAGGCACCTTCAACCAGCCATGGAAGGTGCCTTCCAGCGCCATGGAAGGCGCCTTCGACCAGGTAGATTTTGTCGTTGGCAGTGGATAAATTTTTATCCACTGGCGCCTCACTGAAGGCGCCTTCCAGATTTATGGAAGGTGCCTTCCAGCCACGGATAAGATTTTTCAGGGGATATAAAAAGACCCCTGGACCTAGAAAATATATCAACTCTTGTAATCATTTCCTAGCAACTATCTGAGCTTTTCAACGAGTGAAACAGACTTCTCCACCTTCAACGAAGGAGATTTTTATTGCTATTTCACTTACCATGGATTAACAACCATCTATAGGTTGTAACCAAGTAAACCCTACGCCTCTTTCTTTATTTTCTTGTTGTTTATTTTTATTATACTATTGCTGCTAATCTGAGTTGAACGGACAAGACTTTTTCACAGATAAAATCAACCCCCTCTTGCCAGCCCTAACTGGTCCAACACTTAGAATTTTATTTTTCTAGATTTACTAGATCCTTAGAAAGTACTTTGATAAATTAAAATAATTTTTCAGGAGGTAAGGCACGTACCTCACTTACCTTATGTTCTAATGCTCCCCCTTTCTCGTTGCTTTCTTTAGAGGATCCTCCCCCTTTGTCGATGCTCATCTCTGAGGAACTTTCAATGTCTCTTTGGTAATCTGCCATCAAAGCTAGTCCGGCGTAGGCCTCGATCTCAGACTTAGAGGATGACAACTCATCCCAAGTTGCCTTTAGATTCTTGTGCTTTAATCTTGTTAGTCTTTGCCCTTATCTTTCCCTCACTTCTTTAGTTCGGGGCAGTCATCCTTGATGTACCCTTCTCCTTGGCAGTTGTAGGATCGTACCTTCCTTTTGCTTCTGAAGTCCTTTTTTGTCTGCGACTTGAATCTATTAGATTTAATAAATCTATTGAATTTCCTTACCAATAATGATGATTTATCTGTGTCGATTGAATTCTTGGAGTCTTGATCTGGTTCACCCTTTTGATTGGCTTTTAGTGCTATGTTATGGGATGTCTTTTCTCCTTTGTTTTGCAGGACTGCACATCTTAATTCGTGAAGTTCAAAACTGGAAAAAATATTTTCTAATGAACTAACTTCAAGGTCTTTAGATATGTAAAATGAGTCGATAATAGATGTCCACTCGGGTGTCCTAGGAAATGCATTTAAAACATACCTTAATGAATCTTGGTTCGTTGTCTTTTCTCTGAGATTCGTGAGTCCGGTGATGAGTTCTTTGATCCTCGAGTGCAGATGTGCAACTGTTTCTCTTTCTTCCATCTGGAGGTTTGTCAGTTGGTTCTGGAGTAGGTCTCGTCTCGCGAGCTTTGTTTCAGAAGTTCCTTCGTGTAGCTCCAGAAACTTCTTCGAAAGTTGCTTTGCTGATTCGTAATCTCCGATCCGATTTACTTCCTGGGGTGGAAGTACGTTGAGTAGGTGGAACCCGACTTGTCCGTTCGCTACAAAGTCTACTTGCTCCTTCTTGGTCCATTGGTTTTCTTCCTTTTTATTTCCTTGGGAATCTTTGGGAGCTACAAAATCATATTTAATTATTAACATAATTTTAAATCAATTTTGAAAAATACCTCCATGTGTTTCTTCCAAGACGCAAATTCTCCCTCAAAATTCGATGGGAAGATTATCGATTCGGCCATCGTTTCAGTGCTTCAGTCGGCGATTAGTCCTTCTGAGGCGGTTAAGCTCTATTACAAATTATTGGCACAGTAGGGCCAACAAGAGGAGGTGAATTGCCTATAAAATGAAATGTCTTTCTCGATCTTTCAACTCAGATTAGTAGCAATAGTATAACTATAACAAGTAAATTAAACAACTACAAAATGAAAGAAGAGACATAAGATTTACTTCGTTACAACCTAGGTGGTTGTTAATCCAAGATAAATGAAAAGCCCTAAAAGTCTCTTTCGATGAAGGCGAAGAAACCTCTTACACTCGTTGAATGCTCCGGCAGTTGTTAGAAAATGAATACATGAGTTGATACTTAATTCCTAGGTTCAGTGGTCCTTTTATAGCCCCTGAAAAATCTTATCCAGGATTGGTAGGCGCCTCCAACAAGTTGGAAGGCGCCTCCAACAAGGCAAGAAAGGATAAAACTTTATCCTTTGCCAACGGCAGTTTTGCCCAGTCGAAGGCACCTTTAAGTGATTGAAGGCACCTTCCATGAAGGGTTGAAGGCGCCTTCAAGTGAATGAAGGTGCCTTCCACCAGCAGGGTGCGAGGGTGCCTTCAATCCACTTGAAGGCACCTTTAGCAGCTATAATCGAGCTCCAAGTCTTCTCCTTTGGCTCTTCCGTTTTTCCGCTCACTTGAATGATTTCGGCCAACCAGAATAGGGCTCGCCCAAACCCATTTTCCGGCCTTCTTCTCAAGCAATCTTCCTCCCCGACTTCTCATCCCTCGAACCATCACGCGCGCCCTTCTTGTCTGCCAGTATACTCTTCCGCAGCACCTCGTCCCTCGGATGCACCGAGCTCGTCGACTCTCTTTCTGTGTCATCCTTCTCGCTAGCTGCGTTTTCCCTCGACTTCTTGTGTTCCTAAGCTCATGTACACTTAGACACAAGGTTTAAATACATAGGATCACTACAAGAAAATTGAGATTCTACAACACTTAAACGACAACGCTTTTTATAAAAAGCGTTGTATATTTTGTTTTAACAACGCTTTTAGTGAAAAGCGTTGTCTATTTCATTATTTTCTTATTAATAGACATCGCTTTTCTAAAAATCGTTGTCGATTAGTGATTTTTACAGGTCAAAGACAACGCTTCGTAAAAAGCGTTGTCTATTAGACTGATTTTTAGTGTCTACAACAACGTTTTATAAAAAGTGTTGTCTATGTTTAAAATCTCATCTAAATCTTGATTAATACAAACCGTTGGATCTAAATCTTGATTAATACAAATCGTTGGATCTAGGTAAGGAGTAGAAAACCCGAACCCTTCTCCCAACTTCTATCTTCCGATCATTTTTAAGTCCCGAACCCTTCTCCCAACTCCTCATCTCACGCGGCCTTCTCCATCCAACTCCTCTCCGGCAAACTCCTCTCCAGCCTCCAGATCCGGGGCGTCGGCGGACTCCTACATCGGGAGCCTCATAAGCTTGACCTCCAAGAGCGAGATCAGATACGAGGGCATCCTCTACAGCATCAACACTGAGGAATTCAGCATAGGCTTGTGCAACGGTATAGTTTTCTTTATGCCCAATTCCTCGCGTCTTCGCTTTTCTCAACTCCCCTTCGCGTTGTTCCTCGTCAAAGGGAACACTTTTTCGAGCTTTTTTGGCTAGATTTTGGGTTTCTTGTGTCCGAGGGATTGCCGCATCACGAAATTTTATTTGGAGGAGGCTTCCAGTTTTCGTGATTTTATTATTTTATTTGGGATTTAGGTCATAGTTCTGGGTTTTAGTTTTCTCTGTATCCATGACAATTTTCATGTGCAAGTGTGGTATCCGCGTAATACTTATGCACCTGTAAGCATGAAACTGCAGTTTGTTTGGGTTGTTCATTATTTCGTTCTGCTGATTTCTTGTTATGTTTCATAAAAAAAATTGTATCTAGCAAATGATATTTTTGTTTGAACTAACAAGATATGAACCATGTGATGCCTCTTACTGGTCATAAACAGAGGCTCTAGAAGTTCATATGAGAGTATCAGATGTTATGCATGGAATTTTTCTGTGACCTGAGCATTACACTATCCCAACAATTAAATGGATTGAAATTTTACCTTATTTTCACAAGGTGAAACGACTTCTCTTTGGTTCCATATCTATGCACATGGAGAGTGGTGATAACTGATGATTAGTTGGGTGAAAGGAACACTCCATATAAGTGCTTAGTTGTTTTGATATGATGATTTCCTTTTCTTGTAAGAAGTGATGTAGTGTGCATAGTATAGTGAATTCATGGACGGGTTAGCATTAATTGGATAGAATATATTGAGATGATTGCATGCCAAGTGCACATCAGGATATGCAAGTACACCTTCTAGTTCCATTGACAAATGTAGGAATAATCCTTGGTTAATAAGTTGGAGAGATCACTCACATTAAAGTTACTACTAAATTTTGTGGTGAGGATATTTGGCTAATATATGTTTATGACTTTTGAACTTAAATTACTAGATACTCAGGAACAGCAAACGTGTGAGCCCATCCTCTCACTGCTTCCCATTATCAAACTTTTGGGCTTCTTTATTGTTGTCAATGCTATAGGCCTTCCAGTTTCATGTTCCATGATATTATGTTGTGTACTATATTTGGATTAAATCCATCTTCTAACCCATGCTAATCATATAATAATTGCATCCAAGAAGTCAAACTTCATTCTCTAGCTGTTTAGATTTTCATGACAAGTGAAAAACTCAATTTTCCCTTATGTTTACAAAATATTAACCACCTACTTCTGTTGGGAGATATAAATATCTCCACTGCATTAGCAAACTTATGCCTAGAAAACATAATTCATAAATATCTGCTGTTGTTTGCTGTTTTCTTTTGTTGTTGATATTCTAAAATATTTGTAATTAATATCTGTTGTTATTTTTATTTTTGTTTTTAGTTATCTACCTTTCTTTTGTTGTAATTAATATCTGTTTGTTGTTTTAAAACTTGTGTTTGTGTTAATATTTTGTATATTATTTACAACTATTTTGAAGGTGTTAGCTCATTGTTGGTTATTTAGTTGTTACAAGAATGGACAAAGAATGGATGTCAAAGGATAGACTATCACGTGAATATGAGTTTGGAGTAGAGTCTTTCTTGCAATTTGCAATGACAAATGCTAATGATCGTAACGCAATACCTTGCCTATGTGCAAAATGTGGTAATTTAAAGAAGAGAAATGTACAAACTATCAAAGCACATATGTATTGTAATGGTATAGATTTAACATATCATACATGGATATGGCACGGTGAAAGAGCTACGATAGGGAACTCAAAGAATGATAGTGATCAAGTAGGGCCAGATGAACAAAAATATGTTGCTGAGGACCCAATAGATATGGTACATGCTGCATTTGATAGTTATGCCGAAAATCCAACCCAATTCAATAAGCTACTTGAAGATGCCGAGAAACCTTTATATCCTGGATGCACTAAATTTACAATGTTATCTGCAGTTGTGAAATTATTCAACACATACTTTGTCAAGAAGTGCCCCAAGAGCATTACATATGTTATATTGTTATAGTAAGCGTGCTTTAGATGATGGCAGATATATATCAGTGAGTTTTGATTATGACGTGTTTGATGATGATTATGAACTTGTTCTACACCTTGAGGACATCATTCCTTTGTATCATTTGGAGCCCCTTTCAGGCAATTGTGTAGTTGGCTACATATGGTAAGTGTTTAGATTTAGCAATTTAAATATAATTTTAACAGGTTTACTGTAATCTATGATAATCATCCATTTTGTGAATAACTTTCATTTTTCAATCTACCTCTTCGTTTTATTATGTTTGCAATGGCAGATATCTTTATAAAAAACTGCTGAAAGATAACAAGAAAGAGAAATTCAGATTTGTGAATCCACATAAAATCCCATATATGGCAACCAGTGCACATGACAAAAAAAGGTAAGTTTGAAAGGCTAAACCAAAAGGCAAGTCATTTGGCAGGCAGGCTAAGTGGTGCATCTGTAGATCAACTTGTATTGGTGCCATGTAATATCGGGTAAGTAAGAATTAAAACATCACTTTCAATTGTTGTCTTTTGATAATTTATTGAATTATATGCACTAATTATGTGTTTGTTGCATAGTTTCCATTGGATTCTCACTGTTATTGACCCTTACAATGAAGTTATTTATTTGTTGGATTCTCTAAGGCACCGCATTCATTATGAGGATTGGAAATATATAGTGGAAATGTGAGTTCATATTTCTTTTTTATTAAGCATTTATGTTAATACAAAACTCATATATAAAAAAATCATTAACATATGAAGGGCCTTAAGATTGTTTAATTCAAACAAGTGAAGGAAAGGTAGAAAAAAGGCTATGTGTAATTACATATAACATATATTTTAATGTGTATGTTTATCATTGATGCGATTTATGAGACAAATTGTTGAAGAAGTTGAAATTATCGAAAGAGATTTACTACGATCTATAGTAATGTTTACTTGCTTATGTCTCAAATTATTTGAAATAAACTATTTAAAATATGCAAAGTCAATGTTGATTTTTTTTTCCTCATTAATGTTCACAGTTCACACAAGCAGAGTATTCTCGAGAAGAAATTGATGAGGTGCGATCGGAGTTGGCAGAATGTATACAAGATCATATTTATGAGTAGGTGCGTTCCCTCACCCCTTCATATTTATGATCGGAGTTGGCTGTTAACTGGAGTTTCTTTTATCTCGTGCTATCCCTCACCCCTTCAACTCTGATATTTCAACTTGTCTAATCACAAAATGTGTTTGTTATCTATTAGTACTACTATTCTACTGAACATAGTTTCTCTTATTATATCATTTATTAGTTTATTCTGAATAGTAGCATTTTTGTTTTAATTATGAGCTGCTGCTATTTGTGCTATCCCTCTTTTTCCTTGTTCTATTTGATCTCTTTGTTCTTCGTTTTCCTTGTTCGATGATCTCGTTCCATCTCCTCTCTATGAACTCGTCATGATTCATTAGAGGCGATTAGGGTGAATCATTTATGTTCGGCTTGTTTGCTTCCATTGAGATTTAAGGAGCCAAGTGTTTTACATTCTTTTTTGTTTGGTGTATCAGACTGATGCTTCTATTTAGGCTGTTAGCATGCATTGCTTCACAAGACTAATTTTTTGAATAAAGATACTTTTTTTGCCCGTTTAGGGTGATTATTTCAGGTTTCATTGATTTCTCGTTCGTCTGGGCGCTTTTACCTTGTTTCTTAATTGATAATCCGCCATTGAGGTTTAAGGAGCAAAGTGTTTTTACATTTCCTTTTTTTTTTTTTTGGTTTATCAGACTGATGCTGCTAATTAGGCTGTTAACATGAATTGCTTCACAATACTTTTTTTTTTATTTTTTTTGAAAAGATACTTTTTTTTGGCTAGTTTAGGGTTATTATTTTCAGCATTGCATTTTTCTACTTAGCTTTCTGTAACTCGATGCTTCTTGTATGAATCATTGATTTCTCGTGGCGCTTTTTCCTTGTTACTTAACTAATAATCTGCCATTGAGGTTTGAGGGTTTTTACATTATTTTTTTGTTTCATTGTTAACCTTATTTCTTAACTAATAATATGCCATTGAGGTATCTTAACTAATAATCTGCTAATTCGGCTGTTAACATGAATTGCTTCGTGAGACTAATTTTTTGAGAAAAGATATCTTTTTTTGGCAGTTTATGATCGGAGTTGGCTATTAACTGGAGTTTCTTTTATCTCGTGCTATCCCTCACCCCTTCAACTCTGATATTTCAACTTGTCTAATCACAAAATGTGTTTGTTATCTATTAGTACTGCTATTCTACTGAACATAGTTTCTCTTATTATATCATTTATTTGTTTATTCTGAATAGTAGCATTTTTGTTTTATCTTTTTAACAATCTACATGTTTATTTTAGCACTCTTTCTATGTACTTTACGTGTCTATTGTTTCCTAATGTTGCTTTGCATATTTTCTTCGATGGTTCTATGGGCATTTAGACTAACAGAAACATTAGGAACAACCATCAGTAATCTTCATTTTAGCACTAACTGCACAAAATAGCTACAGAAAATCTTCATTAAGATATTGCGTGTGTTTGGTAGGTAGAAAGTGTTGGACCCCGTGGTAGCTACAGAAAATCTTCATTAGGATCAACCAAGTTGGTTAGGTCCTGCTGTGTTTGATCCCAGTGTCTGAGTGTGCAGGAGCTTAGGAGCACAGGAAGTCGAGCGGAATACGCAGCTAGCGAGAAGGACGGCACGGGAAGGGAGCCGACGGGCTCGGTGCGTCCGAAGGACGAGAGAGCTGCGGAAGAGTACTCCGGTGGGCGTGAAGAGCGTGCGCGGCGTTCGAGGGACGTTAAGCCGGGACGGAAGGCTGCTCGAGGAGAAGGCCGGGAATTGGGTTCGGGTGAGCCCTATTCCGGTTGGCCGCAATCACCCAAAAGATCGGATCGTCGGAAGTCAAAGTGGAGCAAAGAAACAAGCTAGAATGTTGAGCTGCCAGCTTGGAGGCGCCTCCAAGGGCGCCTTCAGGCTTGATGAAGGCGCCTTCAACAGTCTGTTTTGACCGTTTGCGCTACGGATAAAGTTTTATCTGCTGACCGAGCTGGAGACGCCTTAAACCTTGTTGGAGGCGCCTTGGACCCTCGGGATAGACTTTCCAGGAGCTATAAAAAGGCCCCTGGAGCTAGGAATTCAAAAACAACTCAAGCAATCAATATGTACTCAATTCCTAGCAACTAAGTGAGCGTTCTAAGTGTAAAAAGGCTTCTCCGCCTACAGTAAAGGAGATTCTGATAGTAGAGCTTTTTTATCGCCCTGGATTAACAACCTCCTTGGTTGTAACCAGGTTAAATTCTGTTTCTGTTTCTTTTTCTGTCTCCTTAATTTAGTTGCTGTTATTTCTATTGCTGATTTAAATTCTGAGTTGAAATCCGAGGAGGGTATTTTTAGTTTTGTTTTCAGCAATTCACCCCCCTCTTGCCGGTCTCCGCTGCACCAACAAGTGGTATCAAAGCCTGATCGCCTCAGAAGGACTAGCCGCCAACTGAAGCACTACGATCAAGATGATGGCCGGAGCGAACATCCATCCCCCGAAGTTCGACGGAGATTTCGCTACATGGAAGCAAAAAATGGAGGTATTTTTTAAAACTGATTTTGATATTCTTATTACAATGAAATATGGTTTTGCAGCGCCGAAAGACAAAGAAGAAAACACATGGAGTAAGAAGGAGCAAGCCGATTTCGTCGCCAACGGAAAGGCAGAGTTCCACCCGCTCAGTGTGCTGCCGCCGCAAGAAGTAAATCGGATCGGAAGCTACGACTCAGCGAAAGATCTCTGGGAAAAATTCCTGGAGCTACACGAAGGTACTTCCGAAGCGAAGCGCGACATCCTCCGGAACCAGTTAACGAACCTCCGGATGAACCAAGGCGAGAAGGTAGCGCAACTCCAAGCGAGAATCAAGGAGCTCATAACGTAACTAACGAACCTTGGAGAAGAGGTAACCAACCGGGACTCTATCCGGTACGCGCTCAACGCCTTCCCTAGAACTCCAGAGTGGGCTTCCTTAGTAGATGCGTATTACATCTCTAAGGACCTCGAGGTAAGTACTTTAGAACAATTATTTTCCACTTTTGAACTTCACGAATCTCGAGTTTCAGAACCCATCGGAGCAGAGAAGACAAGTCAGAACATTGCCTTAAAGGCAAAGATGAACAGTTCTGACTCCGCAGCCTCAGTCGAACTACTGGTAAGACGCTTCAATAAGTTTTTTAGTACTAATAAATTTAAATCGCAGAGGCATCATCGAAAAAAGAGGACAGTTCGCTGCTACAACTGCAATGAAGAGGGACACATCAAAGATGACTGCCCAAAGCTAAAGAGAAAGGAGAAAGAAAGGGCAAAGCCAAAATACAAGAAACCAGAACCCTCCAAGCACAAGAATCTAAAGGCTACTTGGTCAGATTCGTCAACCTCTGAGTCGGACATCGAAGAATTCTCAGGGTTAGCGCTATTGCCGAACCATCAACCGGAAGAAGACTCAAGCTCAGAGATGAGCATCGATGAAGGGGGAGGAACATCAGAAGAAGAAAGCAGCAGTGAAGGGGGAGCGTCATCAGACCAGGTAAATAAGGTACGCAATCTAACCCCAACTCAATCTTTCAAATTTATCAAGTCTCTTTCTAAAGAGTTAGATCAATTAGAAAAAGAGAATGCTGAACTAAAATTGAACCTAGCAAGAGCATGCCCGTTGGAAATGTATGATCATCTAAAATCAGAAAATGAAAATTTAAAATTAGAAATTGAAAAATTGAAAAATGATGCATGCTTAAAGAAATTTCCAAAGTCAAAAATTAGAACTTATGGTAAATTAAATTGGTATATAAGAAAGCATCAAGGTCAACTTAGAAAAATACCAAGAAACTATGTACCCCCTAGATTTTTGAATAATCCTGTAGGAAGGAACCTCTATTGGGTTCCAAAATCTGTGCTTAATTAATTTTTCAAAAATTAAAAGCTTAAAGTGAGAAAATTAAACATTGAAATTCTCTATGGAAGCTTTGTCTAAGGAAGTGGTTGTTGCTCCAATAACCAAGAAGGCTTAGTGCCTCGCCACGACCTGGAAGCTAAAATATTGAAAGAAAATGTTTAATTAACTTTCTGGAAAAGCATTAAACAAGAATTCAATAATGCTTTGAAAGTTTATTAAATATTTGTTAAATTAAACAAAAATTCCTTAGAATTTTTTTTTTTAAAAAAATTTCTAACTTAATTTTTTTTGGGTTAGAAATTTTTTTCTGGAAAAATCTAAAAGCTCATTCACTTGACTTAGAAATTTTTTTTGGAACATTTACTTAAGTTTTTTTCACTTAGAAATTTTTTTTTGGAAAATTTATTTTAACTTAGCATTTTTAACTTAGAAAATTTTCAAAACTTCAATCTTACTTGAAAATTCTTAAGACCACATTTTTGCTATGATCAAAGGGGGAGAGAAAAGTACAAGTTTAGGGGGAGTTAGATAAATTTAAAATTTCTTTTATTATAAATGTTTAGGGGGAGTTAGAAAATTTTAAAATTTCCTTTATTTTTATAAAAAGTGTTGTAATTTTACTAATTGCAAAAATTATGTTTAACTTGTTAGTTTTAGTAATTTTTCTTTAAAATTACTTTTTATGTCTATTTTTAACCCTAACTTGAACTTGGGTTGATGCACATCAAAAAGGGGGAGATTGTTGGACCCCGTGGTAGTTTTGATGTGATTAACCAAGTTGGTTAGGTCCTGCTGTGTTTGATCCCTGTGTCTGAGTGTGCAGGAGCTTAGGAGCACAGGAAGTCGAGCGGAAGACGCAACTAGCGAGAAGGACGGCACGGGAAGGGAGCCGACGGGCTCGGTGCGTCCGAAGGACGAGAGAGCTGCGGAAGAGTACTCCGGTGGGCGTGAAGAGCGTGCGCGGTGTTCGAGGGACGTTAAGCCGCGACGGAAGGCTGCTCGAAGAGAAGGCCGGGAATTGGGTTCGGGTGAGCCCTATTCCGGTTGGCCGCAATCACCCAAAAGTTCGGAGCGTCGGAAGTCAAAGTGGAGCAAAGAAACAAGCTGGAATGTTGAGCTGCCAGCTTGGAGGCGCCTCCATCAGGCTTGGAGGCGCCTCCAGCCTTGCTGAAGGCGCCTTCAGGCTTGATGAAGGCGCCTTCAACAGTCTGTTTTGACCGTTTACGCTACGGAAAAAGTTTTATCCGCTGACCGAGCTGGAGGCGCCTTAAACCTTGTTGGAGGCGCCTTGGACCCTCGGGATAGACTTTCCAGGAGCTATAAAAAAGCCCCTGGAGCTAGGAATTCAAAAATAACTCAAGCAATCAATCTGTACTCAATTCCTAGCAACTAAATGAGCGTTCTAAGTGTAAAAAGGCTTCTCCGCCTACAGTAAAGGAGATTATGATAGTAGAGCTTTTTCATCGCCCTGGATTAACAATCTCCTTGGTTGTAACCAGGTTAAATTCTGTTTCTGTTTCTGTTTCTTTTTCTGTCTCCTTAATTTAGTTGCTGTAATTTCTATTGCTGATTTAAATTCTGAGTTGAAATCCGAGGAGGGTATTTTTAGTTTTGTTTTCAGCAATTCACCCTCCTCTTGCCGGTCTCCGCTGCACTAACAGAAAGTCATGATGATTGTTTTGTTTCTTTTGAGAGCCATTAGTAATGCTCATGTATGAACTTGAAACATATTATTGCTACTTTTGTAAGTGGATACAGGACAACCAAGATCAGTACACTAAGGAGCGTCTGGATTCAGTAATTAATCAGTACACTAAGCGTCTGGATTCAGTAACTACTGTACTATTTTGAGTAAACAGATTGTTGGCTACTTCAGTATTCAGTATTCAGTAAACAGATTGTTGGCTAAACAGATTGTAGCTGTTCAAAACAGATTTTTTGTGCTCTTTTGTTTTATATGTGAATATCACTATATACTTTGAAACAGAATTAGTATAAATTTTGATATTTACTAGCTTTTCATGTAATTAATTACTAATATTACTTCAATGTCAGATTTCTATTATTTTTATGAGTTTGAAATCATTAACTGAGTTGATTATATGTAAAATTCGAATCTAGACATGGTAAAAGAAAAATAATCATTTCGTAAATATAAAAATAATGATTTTTAAATAATTTTTTTTATTTTATTTCTTTAAAACGACAACGCTTTTAAAGCGCTGCAAAAAGTGTTGTCTTTGTAAAAAAATAACAACGCTTTTAAAGCGTTGTAATAGTGTTGTCTTTGCAAAATATGACTACACTTTTAAAGCGTTGCAAAAGTGTTGTCTTTTCTACCAAAAACAACGCTTTAAAAGCGTTGCAAAACGTTGCCTTTGCATAAAACGACAACGCTTTTAAAGCGTTGCAAAAGCGTTGTCTTTGGTACAAACGACAACGCTTTAAAAGCGTTTGTCGTTGAGCAGACTTTTAACAACAGTGCCTTTAACAACGTTTTTTCAGGTAAAAAGACAACACTTTAAAAGCATTGTCTATTAGCTTTTTTCTTGTAGTGAGACCTAACTTAACTTGATTGATCACATCAAAACTACCACGAAATACTAACAGGAGGTCGTAGATTTATCTTAAAATCCTTGTATAATAAATAGCCTTTTGTGTATTGAACGTTTGAACTTCCTCTTTGTAATGAATTGCTCCCACCTTGTTCTTTGAACCGATCTTTTTGTCTCACCCCCAATTATGCTCAAGTCGAGAGTGTGTTTGGTAACACACTCAACCCTTGTATGAAGAGGAAGTTGCTACTGTGGTTGGGATCTTAACCTCGACTCCATCTGATTAGGGGAGTTTGGGAACTAAAAAGGACAGTAATGATACAATATGCATTCAACCCTTGTGCGAAGGGGAGACTACCGTAGGCAAGATTTCAACCCCGACTATGTCCAAGTTAGGGGAGTTTGGGCCCTAAAAAAGACAGAGGTGATACGGTACGCGCTTGACCCTTGCAAAAGGGAGGTTGCTACTACATTTGGGATCTCGACCTGACTAGTTCAAGTCAAGGGAGTTTAGACTTTTAAAAGGATTGCAACAATATGGTATGCGCTCGACATTTGTACGAAGGAACTTTCCACTTTTAACCCTGAATAGGTACTTATTGGGGTTGAGCTTGAGTTTGTATTGCTTGAGGGTTTGGCATGTCTCTTCAACATATGAGATCAAGGTCTCAGATCGAGCAAATTTGATTAAAATGTCATCTACATACACCTTAATATTTCTCCCAATTTGATATTTAAACACCTGGTCCATAAGCTATTGATAAGTTATCCTTGCATTCTTCAGACTGAACGACATAACAGTATAACAAAAAGTTCGGTGATTAGTGATAAAACTAACATTTCTTAATCTTTGGATGCCAAAGGAATCTGACGGTAACTTTGATGAGCATCCAACATACAAATAAGTTCGTTGCAGAAGTAGAATCAAGTATCTAATCAATATGGGGGAAAGGATAGTAATCCTTTGGGTAGGCTTTGTTGAAGTCCCGAAAATTGATGCAGACCCTCCACTTGCTCCAAGACTTGGATACTAATACCACATTGGCGAGCCAAGTCAAGAATTGAACCTCCGGAATGTGTTCGGCTTCCATTAGCTTGTTTATTTATGCCTGAATCACTTGGTTTTGTTCGGTGATAAGTTCCATCAACTGGTCACCTTTCACTTCCCTGACTTGACTTCCCACTGGGAACTTAATTTTCGAATGGAAAGTGGAGACTGTTGACTGAATGACGCTCAACATCGACCTCCCTAATATGACATTATAAGCGGAAGTTGTACTTACATGTACATCAAGTTCACATAAGTGGTTCCTTGCTTAGGGAGAGGAAAAGGTCAATCTGTCCAAGCAATTGTACTTCATGCCCTGTGAAGTCATACAGGGGGTAACAGTGGGATGAGTGCCTCCCCATCCAACTGCATCTGGTCAAAAGTCATTTTGAAAATGATGTTAATAGAACTGCTCATATCTATGAATACTCTTTTTACACGGTAGTTGGCGATGAAAGTCTCAATCACCAAAGCATTATCATAAGGAGCCTCAATTCTAGCATATCTTTGGGCCTGAAACTAATTGAAGGGCCCTTCCCTCTTGCCTAACTACTAATTATTGTATAGCTCTCCAACCTTCTACCATGAGCTTTCCAAGCCCGAGTGAAATCTACATCCGTTGGTCCTCTCGATATCATGTTTACAGTCCCTCGAGGATCAATCTTGCTTTTATCCTTTTTTCTGCATCCTTTCCATTTGTCTCTTGACAGGATTAGGAGGAGCTTCGGGATTCTTTTATGGGGGAACAAGATCGCTGACTTGAGTCGCAGTCAGCATCGATACTATGATTAGAACGACGATGGCATTTGTAAGACTCTGGAGAATTTTTATTGCTAGACCAACTTCAATTAGTCTTCCACTGATCAGCGACTCATCTCAATTCCCTTGCATATTACTGACATTCTGGAGTGAAATGAGTCTCTGATTGATGGAAGACACAATATTGACCTTCAGGAAACTCATGGCTAGACTCTGAAGTCAGAACCACTTCTATCGTCTGCACAACCTTTTCTTCTCTCTGATTTGTAAATTCTCGATTTCGTACAGGTGGAGGAGGGGCCTTACATTCTGGCTGAATAGAGACCGGAGTTGGGGTTGGCATTTCTTTTCTCTTGGTAGACCTCGACTTGAACATATTTAAGCATTCAAACATGTAACCCATCGAAGTTGGTTGGAGGCTTTTTTACTAGACACCTAAAATATCCTCATCGGCCAAACCCTGTGAGAAAGCGCCGACCTATACCACAGGGGTGACTAAGGGAACATTCATGGTCACTCAATAAAACCATTGTAAATATTCCTTCAGAGATTCTTTGGATTTTTGTTTGAATGCAAATAAATCATGTGAAGTTTTTTGATACCTTCGGCTAATGGTGAAGTGTTACATGAAGATAATTTTAAAGTCCTCAAAAGTCTGAATAGAGGAGGTTGAAAGGCGACTGAGCCACCTTTGCGTCGATCCCGAGAGCATTATTAAGAAGACTCGACACTTGGCACCATCCATATACTGATGTAACAAAGAGGTGTTCTCAAATTTACATATACTCCCCGATCTACAACGCCCGAAAGTGCCATGGCAGCTCGTCTTGAAGAATGCTCCTCAAGAATGAAGGACCTCGAGGTGCTGTCGCTCCTCCAAACATGAGGGTTTTTTTTCCTTCAGAGCATCTCGGTCAGGGGTTTCTTCTATGGATTCCACAGGTTCCCTCATGATTGACGTATCAATCGACATGGAGAACGCATTCCACGGTGTTTCAACAAACCGAGGCATCTTCCAATGAGGCACCGATGCCACTTCAATTGACCAAGATGGTGGATCAGTCGGTAGGTTGGTTCCAGGCGACAAGGTCAGTTGAGGCTACCCTTGTAATACCATATGCACCATCGTAGCTCCAATTTATCGAAATCCTATGTTACCATGGCGATGATGTTAGGTCTTCCAGTGTCATCCATCCTAACGTCTCAGTTCATGTCTTAACTTAGAGTACCTACAGACTGTGTCAATTTTATCCTACTTGGGAATGCCCACAAATGAACCATCGGTGAATTAGCGTAGATGTCAACTTGTCAGCAATAGCCTAGCGATAATGAGATCGATGAGGAGATCTACTGTCAACTTGAATAGAAGAAAAACCATTAGGAAAGATGACCAAGGGATTCCTAACATAGCCACTCCGATACTCAAGTTATTTTTCAATGATGGTGGTCGAAAAAGAACAGAGGAGAGTATTAGGGTTTTGATCCGTATATGCGTGTACCTGTGGCTATCAGAGAGGAATACCTTTTATAGGGCAAGGGATAATCCCATGTGCCCTCTCCTTCTACAAGATTATTATTTGCTTCTTGAAATATTCTGAAATCTTGAAAACCATGCAAGCATTATTATCTTCTTCCTAAATAGTCTTGAATTCTGAAATCCATGCAAGCATTATTTATTTCCTAAAATAGCCCTAAACCTAAAATCCATGTGATCATTATCTTCTTCTTGAAATAGTCCTAAATTCTGAGTCGAGTCGAATCGCTAAGGAGACAGGGCGCTAAGGGGATAAGGGCACCTCGAAGTCGAGGCGCCAAGGAGACGGGGGCACCTCGGAGTCGAGGCACCATGTAGACGAGGGCATGAGGGTGCAGGGCGCCAAGGAGATAAGGACATCTCGGAGTCAGGGCGCCATGAAGTTAGGGTGCCACTATAAAAAAATAACTATATAGGAGCAGTTTATTAGGAGCGGTTTTAACACCGCTCTTCAAAATTGAACAATAGACTCTGTTTGAGCTAAACCGTTTCTCTTTTTAGAACAGCTTTGCAACCGCTCTTATTGAATAACATTAGCACCAATTTGAATAAACCGTTACTGTAAACCGTTCTTAAAGATACAATATATTATTAAAAGAAATCTTGACACTATTAGAAAATTTTAGTAGTGGTTCTATGTCAAACGCTACGACTAATTGTTTCTATTGTTTTAACTTCTAAGAACAATTATCACATCATTCCTATTGATCCTAAAATACTCCTATTTCTTATAATAATATCCTAAAATATTTATTTATTTATCCAATAGAGTTATCTTAATCATGGGACTATTACTAACTCAAGATCTTTATCTCTAAGATACAAATTAAATAAAAATAAAAAGTTTTTTAAAAACTATTAAAAATAAAAAAAATTAAATTTGATTTTCAAAATTTAATCTTTTTTAATAAGAGTATTTTATTTATATATATATATATATATATATATATATATATATATATATATATATATATATATATATAATTTCAAAGAAACGCTAGTATTACTTTAAGTTAAATGACCTCATATTTATTTATGAAATCTTTTTTTTAATTACATAAATATCCCTATCACTTCCACCACTTTCATTTTCCCTAATTTTCTCTTTTTAACATATCTCTAAAAAATTTTAATCAATTAATCAAACAATACCAATTATTTAATACTTAACATAGTTATAAATATTTCTATATTTATATTATTTGTCTTTTATTCAAATTCAATTAATCAACTAAAAATTATAATAAAAATATTATTATATATATATATTATTATTTTCTATATATGACTTAGAAGTATAGATCATCTCATTCTTTTCTCCTTTTTCTTCACGTCATCTTTTTCATACTTCTTTTTTTAAATATATTTATATAATTTTTTAATATATATATATATATATATATATATATGATGCGGCGATAAGGAGGAGTTCATCTTACAGGGGTTAGTGGCCACGAGAGAGGTCAAAATTAGGACGGTCAACGTTCAGGTATCATACGGCCAAACGGATGATGATCGTATTGGCCGGTCGGGCGATCAAGCCCTCGACCAGGAGGAGAAGGTTCCGATCTGACCCCACCTTTTACTCGGGGAAGTGTGTCAAATAGCCGACGCTCAATAGAGTGGTGTTGAACGCCAAAAGGAGGAGGAGACGATATGCAGAATCCTGACCGAGTAGCTACCCCGCTCGGCCAGACAACATGACTCAGCACGGGCGCAACAAAGTTATGGCCGAGCAGCTACCCCGCTCGGCTTGGCAACAGGATTCGGCATAGGCGCAGCGGAGTTTCGGTCGAGCGGACGCGGCACAGGCGCGGTGAACTTCTGGCCGAGCGGTTAATCCGCTCGGCCTAGCAACGAACCCACTGTGTTATCTCTTGACATCCTTTTGGGAATTAGTGTCGCTGACACCAGGCATGGTCGACAAGAAGATCGTACGACAAAAGCTTCCACTGTCACATCAGATATATGCTCGGCTTGTTAAAGTATTGTGTCAGAGACACTTTACTGGCAAGTTTTTTCAGGGGAAACTTATAGAAGCGTGCTCGCCTGGGGAAGTATGCACGCACGCTACAGGAACTCTATATAAAGGGGGGTCCAAGTATCAGTGGAAGTACGCGATATACACTATTTGCGCTATAGTATTCATTCTTGCTGCTCCACCTTCTACATCATCACCGAAGCCTAACTTGAGCATCGGAGGGCCAACGCCGGGAACCCCTTCCCTAGCTCGGCACTGACGTCATCTGTTTTACAGGACAAAGCAGAGTCTACGGGCGGTCAACGAGACCTCCACATCCCCATCTTTCCATCTCATCGACTTTCGAACAGGATTATATTAGCGCCGTCTATGAGAACTTAACCTGCATCCAAGTTCAGAAGATGGAGGACGCTAGATGACTCACTATCGTGACGCTCACCAAGGAGGAGCTCGACATGCTCGTGCAAGCCCGAGCGGCAAAGATGGTCGAGTAGCAACAACAATAGGTGTTAGTCAATCGACAAGCACCACAGCCTACGACGTCGGCAGCCGGAAGACGAGTGGGGCAAGAAGACTAAGCGGAACAAGTTTCTGTACGGGGGCAGAATAGGAGGCCAACCAGCATGCAAGGGGAAGCGCCGCATGCTCCAATCTCCTTCCATCATGCCTTGTTCCAAACCCCCTCAGAAATAGCCCAGGCGAACCAGGAATGGGGATCCTCTTTGGATGACACTCCCGTTTAGGATGCACGAAAAGGCAAGGCGCCTGGAAGCCACGCTTCGCCTGAACGGATCAATCTACAGTTCTCTCAAGAGATCTTGTGTGACCCTCTGCACAGGCATTATACCCTGTTGGTGATCGGGGAATACAACGGAGCGACCGATCTAGATGATCATCTGGATAAGTTTGATAACGCAGTCACGCTGCACTAGTACACGGATGGGGTGAAGTGTTGAGTCTTTCTCACTACTCTCTTCGAATTGGCACAGCGCTGGTTCAGAAGTTTGTTGGATAGATCAATACGTAATTTCAAGGACTTCTGAGCTACATTTCTGCACCATTTTGCCAGTAGACGACACTATCAGAAGACGAGTGACAACCTCTTTGCCCTAAAGTAGGGGTCCAAGGAAGTACTCAGAGCGTACATCAGGCACTTTAACCAAGTAGCCATGGACATTCCATCGATCTCTTCCGAGATGCTTATGAACGCCTTCACCCAGGGGCTCGTCAAAGGAGAGTTCTTCCTGTCACTTATCAGAAAGCTGCCTAGGGACTTCGACCACCTGCTCAAGAAGGTAACTGAATACATAAATGTGGAAGAAGCTCAAGTGGCAAGAAAAAAAGAAACGTCGACCGAACCCTCAGCGGCGTCCGAGCATCAACCATTGAATAGCCACCAACCGCCCAAAGGGCCAAGGGCAAAGGGAGCGCGGCCACACTAGGAGTTTAGGACACATGCCGTGAAGTATGTGGCCTCCGGTCGTCATAAGGCTACAAGAGGCAAGGTATGGACGCCAATGTTCTGCTCATTTCATCAGTCGGTGATGCACAACACGCGTGACTGCTACGATCTGACACCGATCATTAGAGAATACCGCCGTCGATCTCCGTCGCCTGATCGACGCCATAGGCATAGATCCGCGGGACGACGTGAGGAAGAAAGAAGGGCGCCCGAGCGACACGATCAACAACACTAGCGGAGGGATAACACGAGTCCCTCCCGACTCTCTACTGAGTAGAATATACCCTCAGCTCAGGAAGAAGAAAATAGAAGCAATGCCGCCCGAGGAGAAATAGGCATGATCGCTGGGGGGTCGACCGGCGGTGACTCCAACAGAGCTAGGAAGTCGCACGATCGTCGACTGGAAATCC
Source organism: Zingiber officinale (assembly GCF_018446385.1). Classification (NCBI taxonomy): domain Eukaryota; kingdom Viridiplantae; phylum Streptophyta; class Magnoliopsida; order Zingiberales; family Zingiberaceae; genus Zingiber; species Zingiber officinale. The sequence goes on from NC_055993.1 coordinate 137,216,191, forward strand.
ATGCCGTGGGATAAAGCAGGGAGAAAGCCGAAGGGCCCAAGATCAACTTCGGTCCCATAGACTTGGAGGGAGTGGAGATTTCTCACGACGATGCGATGATTATCTGAGCAGTAATTGCCAATTATAATATTCACCGAACTTTTGTTGACACAGAGAGTTCGGTGAAAATCATTTTTAAGAAGGTGTTCTATCAATTGCAAATAGATCGAAGCGAGTTGCTATCTATGACAACCCCGCTCTACGGTTTCACAGGCAATGAGGTATTGCTGCTTGGACAAGCCAGGCTGGCCATTTCGCTCGGAGAAGAGCCACTGAGGATAACCAGGACCTCAAACTTTATTGTGGTGGATGCACCGTCGGCTTACAACGTCATCTTGGGTCGACCGACCCTCAACAAATTCCGGGAAATGGTGTCTACATACTGTCAAAAGATCAAATTCCCGATGGATGACTGAGTGGGAGTAGTCAAAGGCGACCAGCTTGCCGCTCAGTGATGCTACGTCGAAATGGTCAAGTCGGAAGCCAAAAACACTCGGAGGAATCCACGCCTGGAGGTAAACACAATCACTGAAAAACCTCCTACATTGGTATACGAATAAAAGGAGGAGGTTCAGATCCACCCAAGTCGGACGGAAGCAACCACCTTTATCGCCGCCAACCTAGAGGAGGAGCATAAGGTAGAGTTGGTTGCTTGCCTTAGACAAAATCACGATGTGTTCGCATGGTCGACACACGAGCTTCCTGGAATCTCACCGAGCGTCGCCCAGCATGAGCTTCACGTCCGACCAAACGCTCGACCGGTAAAGTAAAGGAAAAGAAATTTCAACACGAAGTAAAACGTGATCATCCAGGCAGAAATAGAAAAACTGCTGGAGGCCGACCATATAAGAGAAGTCCATTTCCCGAGCTGGCTGGCTAACGTCGTGCTAGTCTCCATACCGGAAAATAAATGGCAGGTCTACATCGACTTCCGTGACCTGAATAAGGCATGCCCAAAGGATTTCTATCCATTGCCTTGGATAGACCAAATGGTGGACTCTACTGCGGGCTGTGAGCTGATCTGCATGCTTGATGCTTATCAGGGCTATCATCAAGTGTCGCTCGCCCGAGAAGACCAGGAGAAGGTCAGCTTTATCACTGCCGACGGAACATTCTACTACAATGTCATGCTGTTCGGACTCAAGAACGCGGGCACCACTTACCAACGACTCATGAACAAAGTGTTCCGGAGGTAGATCAGCCGTAACATGGAGGTATATGTGGACGACATATTGATAAAATCTCTCCGTGCTATTGACCTATGCATAGATATTGATGAGACTTGCCAAATTCTGAGGGCTTATGGGATAAAACTAAACTCGAATAAATGTCTGCTCGGCGCGAAGAGTGGCCATTTCCTGGTTACATCGTCATCGAGCGGGGCATCGAAGCCAATCCAAACAAGGTTAAGGCGCTACAAGACATGTTATTGCCCCAGAGCTTGAAGGAAGCCCAACGGCTAACCGATCAAATCACAACACTATCCAGATTCATATCTAGGTCATTCGACCGGAGCTTGACATTCTTTAAGGTGCTTCGTCGAGCTACAAAATTCCAAGGGGACGTCAAGTGTGATTGGACGTTAGAAGAGCTCAAGGAGTATCTTAATTCCTTACTTATATTAGCCAAGCTGATTGTTGGTGAGCCGCTCTGGATTTATCTATCGTCCAGCGAATACGCGGTCGAATCGGCTTTAGTAAGGTAGAACGGCTAGGAACAACAGTCTGTATACTTTTTAAGCCATATATTGAAGGATGCAGAATCTCGCTACACCAGTCTGGAAAAATTAGCTTATGCATTGATACTTACCACTCGGAGGCTTCGTCCATACTTTCTAGCACACTCAATCATTGTGCTGACTAACAGCGCCTTGGGGCGGGTCCTTCTCAACCCCGAGGCATCTGGGAGGTTAATCAAATGGGCGACCAAGCTAAGCGAATTTTACATAGAATATTAACCCCGAACAACAATCAAGGCCCAAGCCTTGGCTGATTTCATCATAGAGGTCTAGAATGTCGAGCCGGAGGCAATCTGGAAGATATATGTGGATGGTTCGTCCACTCGACAAGGTAGCGGGATTGACATAATGTTAAGCTCACCACAGGAAGACCGTATGCACCTGTCCATACGGCTGTACTACAGAGCTACCAATAATGAAGCTGAGTATGAAGCATTGATAGCTAGCTTATAGGCGGCCTGGCATGTGGGAGCCGTTAAAGTCCTCATCCACTTGGACTCTCAGTTGATTGCTCAGCAGCTCTCAAGGACGTTCGAGATAAACAATGCCCGGCTCAAGCTCTACGCAGAAGCCTTTTTAGAAGCTGAAGGCCAACTTTAAGGAGGTTGTCATATAGAAGATCCCCCCGATCGGAGAATAAAGCAGCAGATGAGTTGGCAAGATTAGCCAGCTCCTTGACGCCGATCGCCATAGAGCATTCGATCGAGCAAGTCTCATTAGTGGCGCATATCGATAGAACAGAAGGGATACCCCTCTCGAGTGACTGGAGGATGACACTGGTAGAGTTCCTCCGATTGGGAGTCACACTGCTGATCAGGAGGAAGCCCGTCTACTGAAAAAGATAGACGGACGGTTCACCCTTGTTGGAGATCAGTTGTATAAAAGAGTCTTCTCCATGCCCCTGCTCAAATGTGTCGGGTTGGAAAATGCCGAGTACATCTTGAAGGAAGTACATCAGGGCTCTTGTGGAGGTCACCCGAGCTGTCGCTCTCTGGCCCGGAAGATACTCCTAGTCGGATATTTTTGGCTCACTCTTCAAGAGGACTCCGCTTGGACAATATGCACTTACCTATCCTGCCAAAAATATCAAAATATTCTGCATCGTCCGACCAAGGAGATAAAGACCTCCACAGTGTCTTGCCCATTCGACCAATGGGGTATAGACATCGTTGGATCATTCCCCATGGCGGCAGGTCAGTAGAGATTCCTGATCATCGTAGTGGACTACTTCTCGAAGTGGGTGGAAGTCGAGCCGCTCTCGAGAATAACCGAGCATATGGTCATCAAGTTCATTTAGCAAAACATCATATGCTGGTTCGACATCCCATGTCGGCTCGTATCAGATAATGTGAGACAATTCTCCGGTCAGAAGCTTAGAGAGTGGTGTGAGGGCTATGACATCTAGCAGGCCTTCACCTCTATGGCCTACCCCCAGAGCAACAGGCAAGCGGAAGTCGCCAATAGGGAAATCCTCAAAGGGCTATGGGTTCGGCTCGACCAAACAGGAGGCAATTGGGTTGACGAGCTCCCTAGTGTGTCGTGGGCCCTTCGTACAACCCCAAAGGAGGGGACCAACATAACTCCTTTCCACTTAGTATACAGCGGCGAAGCAGCCGACCCTGTAGAGGTTGGAGTGGAATCCGATCAGGTGTGGTTCTACAATGAAGGAAATGTCGGGCGAAGATTCATGGAGCTCAACTTGGTGGACGAGACACGGGCTAAATTAGTCATTCGACTAATGGCGTACCGGCAGCGAATGAAGCAGAACTACAACCAGAGGGTGATCCCGAGGTCTTTCCAGGTCATCGATCTTGTGTGGAAGAAAGTAAAGCCGGTCTGCGACGTCGCCAAGCTCGAAACCCCATGGGTTGGACCTTTTAAGATCGTGCAGAGACTCCGCTCAGGCGCCTACTACTTGGAGGATAAGAGCGAAAGGCAGCTCGAGCGGTCATGGAGCGCGAATCATCTCCAACCCTATAGGGTCAGGTGAGAGGTGCGCAAGTGAACACGGATGTATTTGTATATTGCTTCATGGATGCATGACAAATATGAATAAAAGTGAAGTACGCCACTTTTGAGCTGAGTCAACGGTCGAGCGGCGACCTTAAACCCTCGTCTTCACCAACGATCAAGCGGCGACCTTAAACCCTCGTCTTCATCAGCATTCGAACGGCGACCTTAAACCCTCGTATTCACCAGTGGTCGAGTGGTGACCTTAAACCCTTATCTTCACCAACGATCGAGCGGCGACCTTAAACCCTCGTCTTCACCAACGGTCGAGCGACGACCTTAAACCCTCGTCTTCACCAATGGTCGAGCAGCGATCTTAAACCCCTTTCGTCATCAACGGTTGAGCAGCGACCTTAAACCCTTGTCTCGATAAGCAGTCAAGCGTCGATCTTATAACTCAAGAACGATGAGCGGTCGACTATGAATACGCTCTACTCAAAATCTCCAAGTCTTCAAAATACGGTGACCGTTCGGGATTATTCTACTATGACTTCTCGTCACCGATCGGAAGGTCACAAAGCCACAATAAGCAACTCGCAATCTTGGTCAGGGTTTTATGCGGTAACATGTGAACAACTAAAATGCGAGTTAAATCGAAAGATGTCGAATGGCGACAAGGGGACGAACGAATAAGAAAAGATCGTCGGACGGACGATCATTCATTAATACTTGAAATGAGGATTACAAATAGCTTGCATGAGAATTACAAACAAAAGGGTGAATACAAAATCACTCGAGCAAAGATCACTCTAGATAATCTAAGACATCATCGGGCAGTGATTCAGTCAGCTTGTCCCAACTGATGATCTTACTCAATAGAGCAGCAGGGAGGTAGTCGTCTTCCCTGTGTTGGTCGAACGTCTCTTCGATCGCCAGGTCAAACAGACGAAGTGCCCAGTCGGTGACCTTGTCATTAAAAACATCCGAGCAGATGTAGTCTTGCTTCATAAGTTCGAACCTACCCGACTCGGCTCTCTGATACGTCTTTAGTGTCGAGCGCTCGGGAGGCCTCAAGTTCTCCCTTCTACTAGGCCAACTCTTCGTCCTTGGTGTCGAGCTGGGTCTTCATTGAAGTCTACTCGGCCAACCGCCCATCCCTCTCGGCCTTCATCGCGGCCTCAACATCCTTCAAGTTTTGAACCAACACCCGAAACTCTTTATTATTGATCTCCAAATCTTCAATAGCCCGGAGTTTCCTGGTGTTGGCTGAATGGATTTTGGTTTCAAAGGTGTTGGCCTGTTTATTAAGCCGAGCTATTTGAGTGGCCTGCTCGGCGCTTTTTCCTGTCTCTGCCTCCAACAGCTCGGCGCTCTTAGCCAAATCGGCTCGAAGCTGAGCCATCTCAGTATTCATCTGCTCCAGCCGCTCCTGAGAAGCAGATGACTAGCCGCCTGACGCCTTCAGTTGCTTAACCTCTTGCTCCAAAAAAGCAAGCCTTTAGCACATAGCCAGGCTCTCTACCCAATACTGTGAATAACTAGGAAATATAAGCGTCGATTGGAGATAAATTAAGAAAATACAAGACTTACCCCAGTGGACATCTGGGTGTGGTTGTCCGTGAGCGACCCCGGAGGTATGACCGCTGCACGGGCTCGGGTGTCAGCCCATATCTATACGAGTGGCCCCTGAATGATTATCTAGTGTTCAGGGGCTCGGGCTTCAGCGTCATCCGACTCACACCATTCCTCAGTCGAAAGATGGAGAACCGTCGTTATGTGGCGCTAGCTACTCGGGGCTGATTGGGCCGAGGTCGCTCTGCTAGACGACCAAGATGATGACACCGGATGGATGCTAGACTTTCGAATCTTTGATGGCGGCGACATGAAGGCAATTAGTGGCGCAGATGGTTCCTTATGGCAGACCGAATATGGATGGTGTCTAATCAGACGACGTAGGGGGAGAAGTTGCTGGAGCTGGAGCTGGGGTCGATGTTTCAACCCGCTCGGGGAAGGACGCGGGCTAGTTCTGGTGGGGGTCTGCACCACCGAGGAAGCGGATCGTGATGAAATCTCCACCCGACGCCTCTTGCGCCTTATCAATGGTTCCCCAGATGAGGCTGAATCCAATGCCCTCTCAACCGGAATCACCGGCGGCCGCTCAGAGGGAGGGTGCAATGCACCAACCGCTTCATTGTCGGGCGTCCGGCTGGCTATCCCTTCGCTCACTAAGGCTGGAGTCGCCTCGCTCTCGTCATGCGGGTTTTCTCGTGAGTCGATCGGCTGTAGACCGCGACTCTCCAGTTTGGCCACGACCGCCGCATTGATTTTAGTGTCTACAAGCTTGGTATTTCCGACCAGACGCACACACAACATGATGTCAACTGCAAAAGAAGAAGAGAAATCAATTAGAATCAAAGGAAGAAGCGAAGAAATTGCATACCTGGGCAGGACGGAAGCCATGTGCGGATAGGACTCAAGTCGAAAACGTAGAGGACACCCTTCAGCAGCAACTTGTGGATGTCATATTTCTGATCGGCCAGCATTGAAGCTGCATTGAGGTAGTCCGATCTGCTCTTGTACTTTTTTAGGGGAGGTTGACTCGCCACTTCGAGCTGCCAGTCGGTTGGAATGTCTGGCCACTCGGGAAAACACATAAAAAAGAAGTACTCCCTCTAATGCTTGTTGGAGGTCGGCATTTTATCAAAAAAAACTAAGTCCACTTAGGCTTGGAAAAGAAAAGTCCCCGGATCGGACAATTTGGGATAATAAAAATAATGAAATAGTCGGGGAGTGAGAGGAATACCGTGCAAATGGAAACGAACCACCACCCCACACAGCAACTGAAAAGAGTTCGACACTAGTTGATGAAAAGATATGCGAAAATAATTACATATGACGGGAAAGAAGGGGTGGATTGGAAACCGCAGACCTGCAGTAAACTGATCCCTAAAGAAACAAAGGCAGTCGGGTGGCGGCGCATTTGGTCGATCGAAAGGATAAGAAAGAAGAACTTGGTAATCAGAAGGAAACTCATAGACGGCTATCAGGCTCTCACCATCGCCAGCGTTAAACCTGGACTCAGTAGAGGTGTATCAAGGCCTAAGGATGGCGACGGGAGGCTGTGAAGAACTCACCATCGCAAAAAGCAAAGAAGACAGCGAAAAGATGCGATTGGATGGAAGGAAAGCTTACTAGAATGTCGCTGGAGGAGCATGAGAGGATGGATATCGCCGAGAGACAAAGGTGGAGTATCGCCAAAGAGCTCGAAGATGGAAATATGCGAAAGGAGAAGGCGGTGACACGGGTTTATAAACCCCAGGGCCGGTCGATCGAGGTCGTCCGATCTAGGGTCGCGAAGACCTAGGCAAAAATCTGGCCGTTGAATTCAAAGCGCCAAAGGTCACATCACCAGAGGATATCCACTTGTCACATCAAACGTGAGGCGGCAGCAGGAGGGACATATGGCGCTGGGCCACAGGATGATATTTAATGAAGGCAATTAAGAGGCATGGAGGCTAAGGAGTGTCATAAGCCGATCGGGTGAAAAGCGGCATTGACAATTTGTCCAGTCAGTCGGACTTGTAGCCTCCTTTGACTAGACTTGAGGGGGAGACATGTGATGCGGCGATAAGGAGAGGCCCACCCTGCAAGGGTTAGTGGCCACGAGGGAGGTCAAAGTTAGGGCGGTCAATGTTTGGATATCATACGGGCAAACGGATGATGATCGTATTGGTTGGTCGGGTGATCAGGCCCTCGACCAAGAGGAGAAGGTTCCGATCTGACTCTTGTAAGGGATCGGTGGCTGGCTTGAAGGGGGGTTGGATAGACGGCACCCCCAAATGATCGCTTCTTCCTACACTTGTTAGCTTGCGCAGTGGAATACAAACAAAACAAACAAGCTAAACACTAAAGGAAATACAAAGACTAAGAAAGAATAAGCAAACTGCTAACACGTCGATGTAACGTGGTTCGGAGATAACTTGCTCCTACTCCATAGCTGTCCGTAAGATGGACGATCCCTCAATTCGTCGGTGGATTAGTCCCCGGCAAACTCCGGCTAGCTCAAACCTTCTTGTCGGTGGAGAAACCTCACCACAAACTCACCAAGACCTCTTGGACACAAGGGAAACGCTTGAGCACTTGTAGACTACTAATTAGACTTTAACCAAGTCAATTTCGTCAACTATAACCAAGCTCCCAAGGCTTGGTTATATAGGCCACGGGTTGGAAATTTGACTGCCAAAACATGCAGTCGACTGTCCTCTATGGAAATTTGACCGTTACATCCCAACGACTCGATACCAGTCGACTGTTAAAACTAGCAGTCGACTGCTCCACACTGACCGAACGAACAGAAGCATTCTGTTCGCTCCCAGTAGACTGTCCGGTCGACTGCACCAGTCGACTGCTAAAACATGTAGTCGACTGCTACATTACTGCTACAGTAACGCTTCAGTACTATATAGTAACGCTGCAGTAAAACCCTAAAACTAGGATTTCACTCCGAGTACAATCTCTCGTGCACTCGTACCCTCACCCTTATGACTCACTTGACGCTTCTTTGCAGTCTTGACCTCTTGCCTTTAAGCCTACTTCCTTTGGCTCTCGTCCCTTGGTGTTAACCATATTGCATGTCACGTGGTGCATCAAATTAATTAAAATTGGAACATTTCAAAACTAAATATAAGAGATGTAGTATGGAGTCCCAAGTCGTATTTTTCCAAGGTTAACTAGTGAGTGTGTGTGTGTGAATTCTTGTTTTGGTTCCAATCAAAAATCTAATTTAACTTGAATTCATCTAATCGCCAAAAGTGCATTAGAACAATTTAAAATGGCTCAAAGAAATGTGTTTCTTATCCAAACATTTTCCACTTCATCTCAACACATTAGAATCAATTTAGTATCATTGAATCGAATTCTTCCACTAACAAATTATCCAATCTCACACATGATCAGCAACATATAACTGAGGTAAACATTCCGAATTTCAAGTTAATCATTCAACATTGAAACTCCATCTCAGATACCACAAATCTAATGTAAAGAATAAAAATTAACTGTTGGTGCGGGAAGCATCCGACGATCGAACCCAAGTTTTATATTTTTATATTCTAGTTGATAATCTTTTAATGTATGCATCATCCACAACAGTTGAGATGCACATTCTCCTAGAGCTATGTATTCAGCTTCTGTAGTGGATAGAGCAACACAATGTTGCTTTCTGCTTGACCAACTTACTAGGCACTGACCTAGAATATGGCAGCTACCACTTGTACTTTTTCTATCTACTTTGCACCCGGCATAGTTCGAATCAGAATAGCCATAAAGGTCAAAGGTGCAAGTTCTTGGGTACCAAAGTCCTACATTTAGAGTTCCTTTAATATACCTAAGTATTCTTTTAACATATGTTAGGTGTGACTCTTTTGCACATGATTGGTATCTTGCGCACATACCTACTGCAAACAATATGTCGGGTCGGCTTGCAGTTAGGTAAAGTAAGCTACCTATAGCACTCCTATAGTATTTTGGATCTACTAGTTTTCCTTCAGGGTCAGAGTCAATGTTAATGGTGGTTGCCATTGGAGTATTTATAATTTTTGAATTTTCCATGCAGAATTTTTTAATTAACTCCTTAGCATATTTAGTTTGATAAATGTAGATTCCATCTTTGGTTTGTTTTATTTGTAAGCCTGAGAAAAAATTGAGTTCCCCAACCATACTCATTTCGAATTCATTTTCCATTAATTTAACAAATTCTTTTAAAAATTTAGAGTTAGTTGAGCCAAAAATTATGTCATCAACATAGATTTGGGCTATGAAGATGTCTTTTTCTATAGTTTTTACAAATAAGGTCGGATCTATTTGTCCTTGGTTAAAGCCTTTGGATATTAAGTAATTAGATAATCTTTCATACCATGCCCTAGGGGCTTATTTTAGTCCATATAATGCCTTTTTTAATTTGAATACATGGTTTGGGTAGTCTATGTCTTCAAATCCTGGAGGTTGGCTTACGTAGACCTCTTCCTTGATAAACCCATTTAAAAAGGCTGACTTAACATCCATTTAGTACAATTTAAATCCTTTATTTGCTGCATAGGCTAATAACATCCTAATATATTCGAGTCTAGCTACCGGAGCATAGGTTTCATCATAATCTAAGCCTTCAACTTGACTAAACCCTTTGGCGACTAGTCTAGCTTTGTTTCTTATTATATCACCCTGATCGTCCAACTTGTTACTAAAAACCCATTTAGTGTCTATTATTAATTTATCTATGGGTTTAGGTACAAGGTCCCAGACTTGGTTTCTTTCGAATTGTGCTAATTCTTCCTGCATTACAATGATCCAATCTGGGTCAGGTAGGGCTTCTTCTATAGTCTTAGGTTCAATTTTAGAGATAAGGGCAATCTGACTTAGGTTTCTATAGGATGATCTTGTTCTGACCCCTAGGTTTGGATCACCCAAAATTTGGTCAGGTGGGTGAGAGGTACTTACTCTAGATGGTCTTATCTGTGGGTCAGAAACTGGTTCTTCTGACCCATTAAGGTTAGGTTGGATTTCATCAATGGAGGCGCCTTGAAGGGAGTATAAGGCGCCTTGGAAGGCACCTTGAGTAGGGTTTAAGGCGCCTTAAGCAGATGAAGTTCGACCAGATCAAGCTTGATCCACGCGGAAGACTCGGCAGCATGGAGGCGCCTTGAACAGCCTTCAAGGCGCCTTGAACACCCTTTATAAGGGGGTTTCGACCAACACTTCAAATCATTAAGTTCCAGGCTTTCTGTCTTCAACGTGCTGCTAACAAAATCATTCTGAAGTGCTGCTGCGAAATTTCGACGACCCGGAGCTCTACTTTCTTCTTCTTTAAGTTGTCGGTACAAAGTTGTTTTACTACTTTCATTGTAATTTGTAATTCTCATCGAGCTTATAGTTGTTGCCCACCGGAAGCGATCAAGGATCGCGGGCCTTCGAGTAGGAGTCGCCTTAGGCTCCGAACGAAGTAAATCTTTCGTGTCTTTGTGTTTATTCTATTCCGCTGCGTTTTTAATTACTCCGATAGTTTTCCGATAATCGAACGAAATAGCCACGAGCGCTATTCCCCCCCCCCCCCCCCCCCCCCCGCTCTAGCGCTTCTCGATCCAACAATTGGTATTAGAGCGGGGTCGCTTTGAACTGGTGCAACCACCATGCAACCACCTTTCATTTTTTCCCTCCAAAATTATTTTCAAAAAATTTATTTTCATCCTTTCATGAGTTATTAGTATTGATAAAATATTGAATTTGGCAAAATTTGAAATAATATTTTTTAAATATTTTTTAATAATATTTTATTATTATTTTATTATTTTTTCTTGAAACTGGTGAACTTCTATTTCTCTCCTTCCATACCGCACTGCTAATCTAGGATCAAGTCCTGGTACATTTTTTTTGCTATTTTTTGTGTGCAAGGTTCTTTCAAAATGGCATTCCAAGAAGGATTCTGCACCGTCCAACCGCCGCTCTTTTCTGGCGAGGACTTTGGATACTGGAAGAACCAGATGGAATACCACCTCAAGACGCAAGTCGAGATGTGGATCATCATCCAAACCGGACTCGAACTTCCACGTGACAACACAGGAGAACTTATCTCATGCATCAACTGGGATTCTAGCACAATGAAAAAAGTTGAAGCCGATGCCAAAGCAACCTGCATGCTACAATGTGGCCTAACCAATGAAGAACCCTTCGCAAGTGCAAAAGAGTTATGGCAAAAGTTGATGGAACTACACGAGGGCACTTCCGACGCTCAAGTAAGTAAGCATAATTTAATAAATGATTTATTTGAATTAGATGAGCAGAATAATACTACTTCGGCCGAGGAAGGTATTACGATGGTTGCAGGTACAAGTAAGACAGAGGAAAAGATATGGTCCGAGTCTTCAGATGAATCCGGGTCCGACGAAGAAGAACTGACGAGCTTCCTCGCTCTGCCAGTACTAGCAACCGTGGTGGAAACTGAGTCCGAGTATGAGTCAGAAACCGAGAGCGAATCCGAGACTGAGTCTGATCGAAGCCATGAATCCGCATTCGTTTCCGAAAGACCAAAACCCACTGTAAGTTCACTACTCACAGAATTTCAATTAGATAACTTGCATGAATTATTACCTTACTTAGTAAAAAAGTTGGCTAAATCCAACGTCCGGGTTAAGTCGCTCCAAAAGGAGATAACAGCCCTTAAGGAAGTGACTGACTCGAGCTCTTTAACTGAGTCAGTTCAAATTGGAAGTTCAACTCAAGTCCAACAACTTGAAGAAGAAAATTTCAATTTGAAAACTCAAATTAAAGAACTCAAGGACACGTTGGAACGGTTCACCTTGGGCTCCAAGAATCTGGATCTGATTCTTGGAAAACAGCGAGCCGTTTACAACAAAACTGGACTTGGATTTAAAACTAAAATAAAATACAAATCATATTTATCGCTAGTTAATAAAAATAATAGAAAAATTATCCAAGCATGGGTACCAAAATCCAACTTGGTTAATCAAGTTGGAACTGGTCACTATTGGGTCCCCAAGGATCAAGTCTATTACCTTGATAGACTATATCGAGGCTATGATCCAAGGGGAGGTAATAGAAAAATAATATTAAGAACATAATTCAAATTAATATTCAAATTAAATTTGAAATTAAATTCAAAATTCAAATTTTAATTAAAAATTCAAAATTAAATTCAAAATTCAAAATTCAATTAAAAATTTGAAATTAAATTAAATTCAAAATTCAATTCGAAATTAATTCAAAAGTAAAAGTAAATTTCAACTTAAGTTAAATAAAAATAGATGGAGGATCCAGACTCGCTGGTACCCCCAACTGAACTACCCGACAGGGTAACTGAACCTAATCTACCCGAAATGGGTAAAACAAGAGTAGATTACCCGGCAGGGTAATTAAGGTTAGATCAAAACGGGCGAGGTTTAACTTGACCCACAGTACTGGTGAAGTTTTTGGATGATAGTACATTAGGGAAGCTTGGGCATCGCATGTCTAGGAAGATATGGCTTCAACCTGGTGCATTTGGCCAAGTGGAACTGACCGAAGCTACCCTTAAATGGATCCTAACTAGTTAGACCAAGGTTTAGTATTAAGCTCAATGGGTAGGACTATTTGGGAAACCTCGAAGGCATGGTTACTTTAATGAGTACCTTGTGACTCACCATAGCCCAGAAGTTTATCCAAAGAATGCTTACTTGTTGAACCCAAAGCTAAACCTGAATCTAACACAAAGTTAAACCAAACCCTTAAATTGAACCTCAATTCATCTCACAACAATTATAGGGTTCCCTGATTGACAATTTTAGATCGGGTGAGATGACTAAGAAATTAAATTATTAAAATTGACTTAACTTAAATCAAGTTAATTACAGTTAAATTATTTTAACTTGAATTATTTTCAAATCTAAATTATTTTAAAACTCAGTTTCTAAATCATTCTAAATTGTCTAAAATTATTTTTTAAATTTAATTAACTTTAAAATTATCTTTCAAAAATTATTTTTCAAATTTAATTAACATTAAAATTATCTTTCAAAAATTATTTTTCAAATTTAATTAACTTTAAAATTATTTTTCAAAATTATTTTAAACTCAATCCTTTCAAAATTATTTTTTTTTTAAAAAAAACTTAATTATTTTAAAACTTAATTTCAAAACCGTTCAAAATTATTTTAAAAAAAACTTAATTATTTTAAAATCTTTTCAAAACTAAATTTCAAAATCATTTTAAAATCTTTTCAAAACTTAAATGCAAAATCATTTTAAAATCTTTTCAAAACTTAATTTCAAAATCATTTTAAAAATCTTTTTAAACTTCATTTCAAAATTATTTGAAAAATCTTTCAAAATCATTTTAAAAATCTCTTTAAACTTCATTTCAAAATTATTTGAAAAATCTCTAAATCATTTTAAAAATATTTTTAAACTTCATTTCAAAATTATTTGAAAAATCTTTCAAAATCATTTTAAAAATATCTTTAAACTTCATTTCAAAATTATTTGAAAATTCTTTCAAAATCATTTTAAAAATATCTAAATCATTTTAAAAATCTCTTTAAACTTCATTTCAAAATTATTTGAAAAATCTTTCAAAATCATTTTAAAAATCTCTAAATCATTTTAAAAATCTTTTTAAACTTCATTTCAAAATTATTTGAAAAATCTTTCAAAATCATTTTAAAAATCTCTTTAAACTTCATTTCAAAATTATTTGAAAAATCTTTCAAAATCATTTTAAAAATCTTTAAACTTTAGGGCTCTGATACCTGATCAACACTAATTAAATAATTTGATTGTTATTTAACTTGACTTATTCTTGGACTTAAGGACCAACTGAATAAATAACCTAAATTTTAGCTACTCTCTCTCTTCAACCTAAAAAGTTAACAAGTTCTTTTTCAAAAATAAGTATTATTTTATTCAAAATTAAGCTAAGTCCCTTTTTTCACTTAAGCTATATTTTCAAAATTTAATGTTTGCAAAAGGCTTAGCTAAGTGACTCATATAGCAACTTTCAAACTTAGCCATCTTTATGAATTTTTGCTAAGTTACCTATTAGATTCATTCTATACTTAGCTAAAAGTATTAAAAGCATATTCCTTGCAAAATTTAACTCATGGATTTCAAAAAAAAATTTTGCCAAGTAAAAAGAGCCTTCAAAATAATTTTCCTCCAAAATTCATTAAAATCTAGCTAAGTTTTTCTAAACTTAGTTACATTTTTTTTCTCTTTTCCTCTAAAACCAACTAAGTTTACAAAGAGGCTGAAGCCATCCTTCAAGTCATCCATAAATTAGCCTTCTTAACTTAGGAGAAAAATAACTAACAATTTTTTCAGTTACTAGCTAAGTGTTTCACAAGCATTTTTTCAAAGACTAAAACTATTTTTTCTAAAAACTTAAAACATGCTTTCCAACTGGCTTATTTTTTGATATATGGCAAAGGAGGAGAGTAGGAAATTCAAAATCAAAAGTGTTTTATTAAGGGGGAGAGTAGGTAATTCAAAAGTAAAACTTTATTTAAATTCAAAAAGGAAACCCTGTATTAAGGGGGAGCTTCACAAAAGTTTAAGTGTTAGCTTAAGTTAGGCGTTCATTTGAATTTATATACTTAAGTTTGCTCACTTAAAACCTTTTAATATACTTATGCATTTGTTTTACTTAACTTTGAATTTGGGTTGCCATAATCAAAAAGGGGGAGATTGTTGGTACGGGAAGCATCCGACAATCGAACCCAAGTTTTGATAATGGCAAAGGGTTCAAAGTTAAGTCTTGTTGTTATCTAACATGTTGAATGAGTGTTTTAGGAAAGTCCTAACTGCGGTTAGGCAGGTGAAAACCCTAGGGGGCGGTAACCCTAGGTCCTAGGGGGCGGTAACCCTAGGTGGAGAAAAGTCCTAGCTGCGGTTAGGCAAAGGGAAAACCCTAGGGGGTGGTAACCCTAGGTCATAGGGGGTGGTAACCCTATGCGGAAAGTCAATCGGTCCCGAATAATCTTTAAATAGTAAGGTGATATGCCAAAGAATCTGAGTAGAATGTGAAATTGTAGAAAAGTCCGGCGTCGAGTCTTGAGCAAAGTCCGATCGATCGGAGGATCGCACTAGCAGTAAATCTCACGAGTGGAGTAGGTGACGCGTTCCCCTAGAGTAGGCGTCGGTCGACCTAGGGTTCAGTCAGACCCGGACAGTCCGGAGACTATCATAATATTCGTTATCATATTCATGCTGCTGGTTATGCTAACTTTGTGTTGCAGGATAGTTGTTTGGACTAACATGTCTTGCAGGTACAAAATAATGAAGTTTTCCCTCGGATGAACAGTGTCTGAGGCGCCTCCATGGAGCTTGGAGGCGCCTCGGGTGCAAAAGCTGACCTAGCTGTGAAGCATCAATGGAGACGCCTTGAAGGGAGTATAAGGCGCCTTGAGTAGGGTTTAAGGCGCCTTAAGCAGATGAAGTTCGACAAGATCAACTTTTGCACCCGAGGCGCCTCCAAGCTCCATGGAGGCGCCTCGGACACTGTTCATCCGAGGGAAAACTTCATTATTTTGTACCTGCAAGACATGTTAGTCCAAACAACTATCCTGCAACACAAAGTTAGCATAACCAGCAGCATGAATATGATAACGAATATTATGACAGTCTCCGGACTGTCCGGGTCTGACTTCGGATTTCCGACCGGAAACCCTAGGTCGACCCGACGCCTACTGTTCCCTCTACGGGGAACGCATCCTCACCTACTCCACTCAGGAGATTTACTTGTTGCTAGTGCGATTCTCCAGATCGACTGGACTTTTGCTCAGCACTCGACGCTTCCGGACTTTCTGCTGGACATCCGCTTCCCGGCTAGTCCAGTCTTTCACCTAGTTCGCAACACCAGGACTTTCCACCTAGGGTTATCACCCCCTAGGACTTTTGCCTGAAGCCATCGACCTGCCAAGACTTTCCGCATAGGGTTACCACCCCCTATGACCTAGGGTTACCACCCCCTAGGGTTTTCCCTTTGCCTAACCGCAGCTAGGACTTTTCTCCACCTAGGGTTACCACCCCCTAGGACCTACGGTTACCACCCCCTAGGGTTTTCACCTGCCTAACCGCAGTTAGGACTTTCCTAAAACACTCATTCAACATGTTAGATAACAACAAGACTTAACTTTGAACCCTTTGCCATTATCAAAACTTGGGTTCGATCGTCGGATGCTTCCCGCACCAACATTAACTAACTAAATTACCAAAACTAAACAAGCTTGTGTTAACAGAAATTATAATTCAAAACAGAATATAAAATACAATTTCTTATCAAAATCCGGATTGCAACACATTTATAAAATCAGAATACAAGAAAGACATCAGATATAGGTTTGCAAAGAAAATTCAAACAAGACTAAAATAAGGAAGGAAATTCAAAGATGAAAGTGCAAGCTACGTATCAGATCTTCAGATCTGAGCAAATTCATGAACGATTCAAAAGGAAACATAAACCCTAATCATTCCACATCCCAAAACCGAAACCAAAATTCTCCACTCTGCTGTGAAAACAGAGGTGCATTAGAAACCTCCCCTCAACGCCCAACGAACAATGTATAGGCTCCAACTATTACCAGGTGAAGCTCACAGCTCTTGGAAACCTCCCCTCAAGCGCACACCCAACTGGTAATCTCATCAGCCGGAAAACAAAGTTCAAGTTCTGTGAATTGCATACTAGATCGAATGGCTACGTCGATCCAATGTAGTTGCGGAATGGAATGTGGAAAAGGATCTGAGACTCAAAGAAACCTCCCCTCAAGCTCAGTTGGATACGGAATTCACTGATCGGAAACCTCCCCTCTCAGGAACGCGCGGTGAAACAAAATCGGAATCGCAGCTGAAGAAACCTCCCTTCTACCACTCTCTGATCACCGAATGATGAACACCGGCAGCTGGATCGCCGTCGGAGAAGAATCTAAGCTCATCGGATCTGGAAAGATGGAACGGGGACTTCGGCGTCAAGGCGGAGAAGAACGTGAACAGTGAAGAAATCGTGAGGAAGCCGAGCCCAAGTGTACACTGTAGCTTCTCAACGTTTTAAACAACTTCAATTCTGATCGGACGACTGAGGATTCTCGGCGCTTGATCAACGGTGGAAAACATATCAGATCTGGATCAAAAGGTACTGATCTTCATCTATGGTCCAGATCTACTCCTCATTAGGTTGGATGAGCCGGATCTTCAACAGATGGCTCAGATCTGCTTGATCTTCAATGGACGGTCCAAAACACTTCAAGACTTGATCACTTCGTTTAGCCCTAGATTTAAGCTCAAGTGTAGCCTGATTTGATCAGGTTCATGACCCTTTTGATGCCTACAAAATAATAAACAAATATTAGCATCAAATACCATGAAAATAGGCTAATTTGTAATTAAGTCCAAGATCACATGCAATATTGAAATATGATGTAAAATGTAAAATTAAGCTATGAAAAGATCATGAAAAATATGCATTATGAATTAAAATAATATAGTCAAATCATAGTTATCATCCCTCGGATGCATTCAAGCCCGCAGCTCATCCCCAATGTCATCCTTCGTGTATGCCTCGAAGTTGCTTCCCTCAGCTCTTGTCCTCGCTGCCTTGTCCACGGTCCCTCGGATGCCCCATCCTTCACCGGACCCGAAGCCATCAACCTGAGTCACATGTGTATCCTGCAAACCTGCACAACTCAAATACACATATCAAATACAAGGGTGAACCTAACTTAAACTCTTTGCCCAAACACCAAAACACATGGTCGCACGAACCATTGGAATTGCTCCAACAATCTCCCCCTTTTTGATTTTTGGCAATACGTTTAAGTTAGGGAAAACAATAGCAAATAAATATGCTAAAACAAATGGACTTACGTTGCCAAGGCTATACACTTGGATTTACACCGCCAAATGGACTTACGTTGTCAAGGCTACACACTTGGACTTACACTCGTGAATGGACTTACGATGTTAAAGCTACACACTTGGACTTACACTGCCAAATGGACTTACGTTGTCAAGGCTACACACTTGGACTTACACTTACGAATGGACTTACGATGCTAAGGCTACACACTTGGACTTACACTGCCGAATGAAAAACAATGCAACATGCATTGGAACCTATCCCAAGGCTCCCCCTAAACCTGAGCTCCCCATTAGGGGTGTCAAAAATGAACCTGACCCGATGACCCAACCCGAGTCGACCCGAAAAAAATCAGGTTCGGGTTGGGTTCGGGTTGGAGGGTTGGAGAGTAAAAATTTTCGGGTTGGGTCGGGTCGGGTCGGGTCGGGTCGGGTTCGGGTTGACCCGGGTTGACTTAAATATAGGGTTTTGTGGATTTTTTTGGGGTTAAATCAAATTTTATTTTAAAAATTTAGACGTTTTTATGTATATTAATATAGGGGTGTCAAAAATGAACCCGACCCAACCCGAGTCGACTCGAAAAAAATCAGGTTCGGGTTGGGCATTTTCGGGTTCGGGTCGGGTTTGGGTTAGAGGGTTGGAGAGTAAAAATTTTCGGGTTGGGTCGGGTCGGGTTCGGGTTGACCCGAGTTGACTTAAATATAGGGTTTTGTGAGGTTTTTTGGGGTTAAATCAAATTTTATTTTAAAAATTTAGACATTTTTATGTATATTAATATCATGTTTGTATGATAATGATGGAGTATTGAGAAAAAAGTGAAGAATTATAGGGAAAATAGCCCAAAAATATCGTTTTGAATCGGATTTTCGGGTTATATGGGTCGGGTTCAGGTTGATCGGGTTGGTCGGGTTCGAGTTTAGGTGTTTTGGGTTGAACTCGGGTTCGGGTCGGGTTCAGGTTGGGTTAAAAAAAAACTCAACCCGACCCAACCCGACCCGATCCGACCCACCCGAATTAACACCCCTATATTAATATCATGTTTGTTTGATAATGATGGAGTATTGAGATAAAAGTGAAGAATTATAGGGAAAATAACCCAAAAAAGTCGTTTTGAATCAGATTTTCAGATTATATGGGTCGGGTTTGGGTTGATCGGGTTAGTCGGGTTCGGGTTCGGGTTTAGGTGTTTTGGGTTGAACTCGGGTTCGGGTCGGGTTCGGGTTGGGTTAAAAAAAAACTCAACCCGACCCAACTCGACCCGACCCACCCGAATTGACACCCCTACTCTCCATTGAGCTAGGATTTTTCAACAAGGATATTTAAGAACCTATCACAAGGCTCCCCCTATGCAAAGGCACTAAGCTTTTCAACACTAAACTTTACTTCTCCTCTTTTGCCTAACATCCAAAAAGCTTTCTAACAATATCCCAATTGTTGAAAACTTATCATCCAACTGACTCTAAACTCATGTATTTATCCCCATGGATCTCATACATCTATACGAGCTGACCCGGTCAAAATCCAGTGCTGAAAACACTTTCAGACTAGTATCAGTCAACTGCAAGAAGTATCAGTCGACTACCCTTATTGAAATGAGCTTACAGAGACATTCTGTGCTCAAAAACACTGTTACCAGTCGACTGCTAACTATAGCAGTCGACTGGTACGTCATTTCTGAAAAAATCAACCTTTTCTGATCAACTTTATAAATGCACCAGAAATTCCACAGACCTCCAAAAATTCTCAAATTTTGTGTAGAGGTCTATTATATCAATGTCTACTTGAGAAAAATATATATATAAATATATTTATTACAAATCCCAAGATTGACACAAAATTCAAAACTAGCTAAATGGTTCAATTGAACTTTGACCTAAAGTCCTAGTTTTGGCTTCATCTTGATGTATTTGCCCATACTAACCCACAATGCATCCCTAACATTGGTTTATATGGCATCTATACATCCAAAACCAATTATCATGCTATATGACCCCAATGTCATATGTCTAAGCATGAAATACATTCCATGTGTGTCAAATCCCTAGGTTTGAGACTCAAGTCCGTCTCCAAACTACTTGGCACATTCCATGACCCAACCTAGACTCACAAGTAAAATCCACTTGAGATCTATTGGCCATGGGTCCCAACTTGACTTTTAGAGCTCCCCTAGAGCCCTTAGCCTTAGCCACCTCCCTAGGTGACTCATCCACAATAGCTAGGCCACATTGGTGCACCTCCGGTGACACTTGGCCTACAAACCTAACTTTCTTAACCTTGGACACCTTGTCTTTGGTTAATTTCTCCTTACCGTTAAATGACTTTCTCTTGCCATTTATTGACTTCTCCTTGCTATAATCATATGCAACCCTAGCATACGACTTTCCTTTAGCCTTGGAGACACTAGATCGATATCCCAAACCCGATCTATCATTGTTAGGTCTTTGGCTACCCAACACCATACCTAAACCCTTAGATCCAACATTGAATCTTTCTAGGGTTTTCTCCAAACGATCAAGCTTTGCCTTCAAAGCTTGATTTTCCCTTTCTAGGTTCCTAAACCTAGAGTCAACATGTCCACCATGGACATTCCTAGACCTACCCATTTTTCTAGGCATATGTCTCCCCTTCTTGGGATTTATGCCTTGGGTCTCCTTAGGTCTAACGTTTCTAGATTTATTATGAATGGGCACCTTAGGGTTTTGATCTACCTTAACCCTACTTCTATTATGATATCTAAAACCGAAGTTATGCATGGGAAAATAATAGGAATTATTTCTAACATGCATGGAGGAGTTTAAATTTGAATTAAACTTCAAGTTAGGATATACCTCCCTTACCCTTGAAGCTCCCCCTTGATTTAAGCTCTTCTTCTTCTTCTCCCACTTCTTTAAATGCGCAAGCTTCTTGATCTCCCTCTTCTTTGGGCATTTTGTGTGGTAGTGTCCCTTCTCCCCACATGTGAAGCATACGATGCACATTCTCCTTCTTTAGGCTTCTTCATTCCTACAACCCTTGTTGGTGTTTAAATTAACTTGAACGGGTTTAGGATTTACCTTCTTCTTACCCATTTGACACCTACTCTTGTAGTGTCCCTTCTCATTGCACCCGAAGTAAATTATGTGGTCCTTTGACTTCACTTCGGTGGAGGTGCTTGCTAGATTGACCACTTCCAAGACCTCTTCTTCTTCTTCACTTGCCTTGGAATTTTCTTCAATTCTTGAGGATGTAGATGATGCCTCATCTTCCTTCTCCTCCTCGGATGTTGAGCATGGGTCAACTTCCGTTTGCTCCTCCTCAACTTGAGCAATTAAACCCATCTCCTTGGGTTCTTCTTCTTCTTGTGTAGGTTTAGGTTCTTCCCGTAGAACCATCTTCACCTTGCTCCACAAATCGTGGGCGTTCTTATATTCACCTACACCACTCATTACATTAGATGACAATATATTTATTAAGATTGATATTACCTTTGAGTTTGCCTCCGATCGTGAGGTTTACTCTTTTGTCCAATGTCGTGGTCAGAGTCTTTTTCCCTTCTTGTCTCTTGGGACTTCGAATGGGTCCTTGATCACCATCATGGTGTCCCAATCCGTGTCGAAGAAGACTTCCATCTTCATCATCCAAAATGTGATGTCCCCAAGGCTTCCTCCTTCAAACTTTGGAGGTTCAATCAAGCCGGTCATCTTCTTGTATTTGCTCTTCTCGACGATTAGTCCGGTGAAGTGCGACCTCGGCTCTGATACCACTTGTAAGGGATCGATGGTCGGTTTGAAGGAGGGTTGGATAGACGGCACCTCCAAATGATCGCTTCTTCCTACACTTGTTAGCTTGCGCAGCGGAATACAAACAAAACAAACAAGCTAAACACTAAATGAAATACAAAGACAAAGAAAGAATAAGCAAACCACTAATACGTCGATGTAACGTGGTTCGAAGATAGCTTGCTCCTACTCCATGGTCGTCCGTAAGGTGGACGATCCCTCAATCCATCGGTGGATTAGTCCCCGGCAAACTCCGGCTAGCTCAAACCTCCTTGTGGGTGGAGAAACCTCACCACAAACTCACCAAGACCTCTTGGACACAAGGGAAACTCTTGAGCACTTGTAGACTACTAATTAGACTTTAACCAAGTCCAATTTCGTCAACTATAACCAAGCTCCCAAGGCTTGGTTATCTAGGCCATGGGTTGGAAACCCCGCCTACCAGTCGATTGCCAAAATATACAGTCGACTGCCCTATGTGAAAATTTGACTGTTACATCCCAAAGGCTCGATACCAATCAACTGTTAAAACTAGCAGTCGACTGCTCCACACTGATCGAACGAACAGAACCATTCTGTTCGCTCCCAGTCGACTGCTAAAACATGCATTCGACTGCTACAGTAGCGCTACATTACTTCTACAGTAACGCTACAGTAAAACCCTAAACTTAGGATTTTACTCCGAGTACAATCTATCGTGCACTCGTACCCTCACCCTTATGACTCACTTGACGCTTCTTTGCAGCCTTGACCACTTGCCTTCAAACCTACTTCCTTTGGCTCTCGTCCCTCGGATGCATTCAAGCCCGCGGCTCGTCCCCAATGTCATCCTTCACGTATGCCTCGAAGTTGCTTCCCTCGACTCTTGTCCTCGCTGCCTTGTCCACGGTCCCTCGAATGCCCCATCCTTCACCGGACCCGAAGCCATCAACCTGAGTCACATGTGTATCCTGCAAACCTGCACAACTCAAATACACATATCAAATACAAGGGTGAACATAACTTAAACTCTTTGCCCAAACACCAAAACACATAGTCGCACGGACCATTGGAATTGCTCCAACAACCCTATCTTTGACTCGGGGAAGTGTGTCAAACAGTCGACGCTCAATGGAGTGGTGTTGGACGCCAAAAGGAGGGGACAATATGTAGAATCCTGGCCGAGCAGCTACCCCGCTCGGCCAGACAACATGACTCGGCATGAGCGCAACAAAATTATGGCCAAGCAGCTACCCCACTCGTCCCGGCAAAAGGATTTGGCACAGGAGCAGCGGAGTTCCGGCCGAGCAGATGCGGCATAAGCGCGACGAACTTTTGGCCGAGCAGCTAACCTGCTCGGCCTAGCAACAAACCCACTGTGTTATCTCTCAACATTCTTTTGGAAGTTAGTGCCGCTGACACCAGGCATGGTCGACAAGAAAATCGTACGATAGAAGCTTCCACTGTCACATCAAAGATATGCTCAGCTTGTTAAGGTATTGTGTCAAAGACACTTTACTAGCAAGTCTTTTCAGGGGAAACTTCGAGAAGCGTGCTCGCTTGGGGAAGCGTGCACGCGCGCTACAAGAACTCTATATAAATGGGGTTCAAGCATCGACGAAGGTACACGATATACACTATTTGTGCTACAGTGTTCATTCTTGTTGCTCAGCCTTCTACATCATCGTCGATGACTGACTTGAGCATCGGAGGACTAACATCAGGGACTCCTTCCCTGGCTTGGCACTGACATCATCTATTTTACAGGGCAGAGCAGAGT
Source organism: Zingiber officinale (assembly GCF_018446385.1). NCBI lineage: Eukaryota > Viridiplantae > Streptophyta > Magnoliopsida > Zingiberales > Zingiberaceae > Zingiber > Zingiber officinale. Next base: position 137,239,830 of record NC_055993.1, read on the forward strand.
CTACGGACGATCAGCGGGACCTCAACATCCCCAATTTTCCATCTCATCGACTTTCGGAAAGGATCAATATTTTTTTTTTTATTTTGTTGTTATGGTTGATGTTGCTATTTTTAGGCAATGTGGGAATTTTTAATTGATTTTCGTATAAATTTTATATATTTTGTTGTCACTTCAACAATCTATGTGATTTACATTCACATATCATCCACCGTCCATTTCACATCGACTAATGGTGTGGATTTACGCTGCTCCACAACAGCTCTATGTCACAAGATGATGTCTCTATTAAGTCCCACTTGCACCCGATCTATCTCCATCTACTCCTCTAAGCTTTGCAAATCTCGAGTTCTTTAGGTTAGAATCTCCCGCGTAATCCTTCACTCGATTGACCCTTCTCTAATTTCTGGCTTCGAATCCTCATTTGATTGTTCTAAAATCACTTCAAATTTGTGCAAGAATTTGTAGATTGACTGCTTGATTCTGCTACAATATTTGGAAGAGGGAAGGGCGGTAAGGGGTTAGGCAAGGGTAGAGCACCACTCCAAAATGCTCCATGACAATATCCAAGGCATCACTAAGTCGTTGATCTGGTGCCTAGCCAAGAGGGGCTACGTCAAGTGCATCAGTGGGCTCATCTATGAGGAGACTCACGGAGTCCTCAAGAACGTGACCTACACAGAGCACGCCCGGAGGAAGATCGTCAATGCTATGGATGTCGTCTATGCGTTGAAGAGGCAAGGAAGGACTCTATATGGTTTAGGTGATTAATTAGGCATGCATCTTCTCTATAGAGAGGAGTTGAATCAAATGTTATGAGAGCTGCAAGGGTAGAATGTTGTAATATGTTTTGAATATGATTATATTTTTTTCTCATATGAACAAGTGCCTCAGATGGAGTTCTCGGACGTTTGTAAACCACTGTAAATTCATGACTAAAAAATTCATTTTTATATGTATTATTTTATGAATGATTTAAAATAATTTTATGTTTACACCGATTGAAGTTAACTCCAAATTTATAATTTCATCAATGATTTCATCAGTCGTTTCAAAATGCTTCTAAAATCATTACTTTTGAGAAACCAATATGCTTGACATTAGGATTAGTTCAAAATTATTTTTATATTTAACGACTTCAAGAGCGGTTCATAATCGTTCTTAAATTCTTAGTTTTAAAAGTGGTGTGAAACTACTTGAATGTTCATGATTTGTAAGAACAATTGAAAACTATATATTTTAAAAACGCTCTTATATCCAAGGTATATAGGAGTGGTTTAAAGGATTTTAAAGTGATTTGAACTGTTCATAAATTTATAGTTAAAGAAGTGGTTTGAAATCATTATTATATACACAACATGTTAAGGTTGATTTCAAATCATATCTATAAAAAAATAATAAGAATGATTTTCTAATTTATACCAACGGTTGTAAAAATAGTTTCTATAGAATATAGGAGCGGCAATAAAAAAAATATTTTTATAACCATGATAGAAATATAGAAGTAAAGTAAAAAAACGATATATAGAGGTGTTTTTTTTTTTTTATAGTGCGTGAGGATGGATACCTTAAAATTAAGATCCACTCTACTTTTTTTCTTGACCACTTCGGCTACGGCTAGATTACCGATCTCTTTTACTCACATGGCTCTTTTATATTATCTCCCGATTAGTTATGAAAATTCAATTTAGTACACGTAGCAAATCAAGTTGATTGAAATATATGGCCATGTGGGTGCATGATTGAGCTTAGATTATCGATCCTCACGTCATTAAACATTAATAAAATGGGGCAATCATCCCCGTCTTTCTTTCTCTTTAAAGAAATATATATTGTCTTCGAACCTTTGTCCCACTTGGTTGGACACATTAATATATGGCCTTTAATTTTAATCCTATCCTCGTGGAACACATTTCTATTGCCTTTTTCCTTTTAAATGTTTTACCTTGTCAACATCTCAATTTTCTCTTCCAACAACGGCATCTCAAGATTTATCAAAGGCTTATAAAATTAAAAAATCTTTAAAAAAAACGTTTATAATTATATAAAAATGATTTAGAGTTTTTAATTAAATGCAGATTTGAATTTTTACTTTTTTTTTCCTAAAGGTGGAGCTTTCCAAATAATTTAAAAATAAATTATTTGATAAAAAATTTAATTATAATATTTTATTTTATAAATAGGTAGTAATAATTAAAATGGTACTTTTTCTTTTAAAAATAAATATATTTGAGATAAGTTTTAAAAATATACAAATAACTATAATTAAAATTATAAGTAAATTAAATATTAAATATAAATTATAAATTAAATTAAAAATCATAAATTTATTAATTTATTAATTTATTAATTATAAATTATAAATAAATTAAATTAAAGATCATAATTAATTAAAAAATCAAATGAAAATTATATAGAGATATTAAATAAAAATAATAATAAATAAAGATATGTGATTTATAATGTAAGACGTAAAAAAAATTATATGAAGGTTTTTTAATTGTTGAGAGAATAGTAAATTTTTATACTTGTGATGTATATTAAAAATTATAAAAAATTTATTGAGAGATTTAAGATCTAAGAGATTTTTATATTTATGATGTGGCATTGACATGATATATTAGAAACTAAAAAAAATTATTAAGAGATTTAATGATTGAAGATGCCCTCAATCATTAATAATCATCCTTTGATATCATTAGTATTCAGTCCCTACTGTGCTCTTAAATGACCCACCTTGAGTAGGTGGTGCGGTTATTCGGACTGCAAGCTATGAGCACCAATGTCAACGTTAATGTCCGAGCTAATTACAGTAAATTTGAAAATTTCTTTTGTCATCACCGCTGCTCCTGGGCTACAGCCCGAGTAGGCCTGTACGTGACTCTACCATTGGGTGTGGCCGAGTAAAGGTGAACGGTCAATCCGTCAAATCGATCAATCCACTTACATCGATCTGATCTGAACCGAAAAAAAAATAATCGGTCGGACATAGAGCCAGATGTAAGATCCTAATATTGTATTATCTGATATAGTAGGATCGGATAGTTTTTTATCCTAATAACCGAACCAACCCGATCCGATCACCCCTACTTGTAGCAACTAATGTTGATAAGCTGCTACACATTGTAATAGTTATTTCCGATTAGTTGCTATAACGTGTAATGAGTAATGTCTATTATCATTTTTAAAAAAAAAATATTTTTTTGTTATATTTATATTTATATTTTATATTTCATTGGATATAGGGTCGGATATCCAAATAACTGACAACCCGTCGGATATATGAAATATAAAAACTGTCGGATATAAGGCCGGATGTAGGTCTCAATTTTACATTATCTGATCTAGTAGGATCGAATAATTTTTTACCCTAATAATCAAACCAATCTGATATATGATCACCCCTATGACTGAGTGTAAAAGTGTCCGAGCAAATAACATTCTCAAGTGCTCAAATGTTCGGGTCCGAGTTGATTACAAGTGTCGAACGATTATCCAAACTCGAATGGAAGCTCAACTCATTTGGTCTTGAAGTAATGAGCGTGGATTTTTTGATCTGCAAAATAGAAATTAGAAGATGAATCACTCTTCAACATTATAAAAATTAGGAAGACCTACTTTACATTCACAATTTCACGCACGACAACTCTATTATATCATTCATTAAAAGTAGGACCACTTCTTTCCCACGCATCCCAAGAAACGTGTAATGGTTCCTACTTCCTACCATAAGGAAGAGGTGGGACCCACTCTAAGGTTTCGAGCACCCTTACCAGAAGGTGGGACCCACTTTTCTAAAAAGAAATAAATGTATGGGTTGTCTGTTAGGGCATCCATTCGGAGCTCCAATTACAGACGTGACGCTGCGCGCGCTCCCTCCGCCTTTAGTACCATGCCTTTAAATTTTATTAATATTAAATGATTTTTTTAAAAAAAAATTAAAATATTTTTAAAAATATGCGTAGCAGTTTGAATAACAATTAATTTTTAACCATTATTCAATTATTAATTTTTATTTTTTACTTAAAATTTTTTTTCTATAAATATATTCTTAATATTTTATTTTCAGTATCATTTTCTCAACTCTCTACTTCTTTCAATCACTAAAATATTTTTTATTTATTCTAAATGATTAAAAATTTAGATCAAGCTATGCTCCGTGAATTCTGAAAAAATGAATTGACAAAAGATACAGAAAATATTGATGAACAAAGAATGATTCAACTATATGAGTAGCGATAAATGGTAAATCAAAATTCTTCTAAGAGAATACAGAGGAGAAAGTATTTGAATTAAGATCGTGAAGTTAGGTATTCTTATCTTTTTAATGATTACTTCTCTGCTGAGCTGGTATATTCTGATGACATATTATAACGTCAATTCCAAATGTAAATAAAGTTATTCCTTTATATGGTCAATGTATTGAACAATTATTTAAAATATTTTCAATGGAAAGTCGATGCGATAGTAAAAAACAAGGTTTATCACCACTTCAGAAATGCACGGTGGCTATTCATTAATTGGCTTATGGAGTCACTGGTGATCATTATGATGAGTACCTACGGATTGCTGAAATAACACTGCAATTTCTGTCAATGTATAATCGAAGTGTTTGAGGCCCAATATTTGAGAAAACCTAATGTTGTTGATATCCAATACTTGCTTGAAATGCATGAGTAGAGATACAACTTCCTTGTCATGTTGTAGTATTGATTGAATGCTTTGGCAATGAAAAAATTGCTCCGTCACTTGGAAATGCTAGTTTACTTAGAGAGATCATGGTGTCCCAATAATTATATTTGAAACAGTCATATCTGTAGACTTGTGCATATGACACACCCTTTTTAGGATTGCAAGGTTGTGTAATAATATCAACATGTTTAGCGAATCATCTTTATTCAACGTCTTACAAGTAAATGCACCATAGGTTAATTTTACGATTAACAATATACAAAAGGATATTGAATGGCTACAAAATACCTTACGAATCATCTTTATTCATCTAGATGACCGATGAAATCTATCTAGGATAGGCTACTTTCATGAAAAGTTTTCCGTATCCTAGGATTCCAAGATAAAAATATTTTAAGAAACGAAAAAGGTCACGGGAAAGGATGTCGAATGGGCATTTGTGGTGCTCCAATCTCAATGGGCAATGATCAAAGGTCCAAAACGATTTTGGTACAAAGATAATTTGAAGGACATAATGTGTCCAAGCATTATTTTGCATAATATACCTATTAAGAATGAGAGAGGTGTATTAGTTAATTGCTCAGATGATGAATGAGATCCTCCATCACAAATATTTCAAGGCTTCATCCAAGAATATAATTTCAAAAATATCTTCGAAGAAATTGCGAGTAACATGATAATCAATTGCATCATCAACTTCTAATCGACTTGGTTGAATATACCTGACCACCCTACGGTTGTAATCAGTGAAAAAAATATTTTATTAATTACGATATATGTAAGGAAATATTTATATAATTTTTTTAATTATTAATGTTATTCCAGTTAACAATTTAAGAATTTAAATTTTAATAGAAAAAGAGATTAGAAATATATATATATATATATATATATATATTTGTTGATAGTAGAGAGTTATGTGCAATTTTTTTTTACTTTTAACTAGGTACAAATATGGCAACAAGGAAGCTCTCAGGGGTCAGCCCAGATCCTCTGGATCGTAAAAAGCGGTCCAGGGGATGGTCCCTTGATCTGGATTGGTGGGAATGAATGGTCCCCACTTATTTTATGAATGGAGATCATCCCTTGAATCAATCCAAACCAAGGGACCATCTCCTGGATCACTTTTTACGGTCTAGAGGATCTGCCCTCCTCAGGGGTTCCCATGACTATGGATGCCCTTAAACACCATTTCATTCAGAAGGAAGGTCATCGCTCGAGCAGCGTAAGATCTTGACTAATATTATAGCATCTTCACTCTTCAGCACTGTAGTATCTCTGTTATAAGGGGATACACTTTTGATGCAGGTGCATTTTTGGGAAAGAGACGGAGAGGAATGACGATGGTACATGTGTGCCCTTAGATGATGAGGTGCGGCCCTTGAAAAAGCATAATCCCTTGCAAGAGAGGTATCGTTATTCTTACAAGGGAGATTTTTTTCTCTACTGTCTCCTATGTTTTACTTTCTTTTTTAATTATACTACTTTGGGGCATTCCGATGATTTAGATATCGGAGAGATCTCGTTGGAGTAACTTTTGACGAGCCCTTGACGCATATTAATTTTTTGTAAAGTCGACTAGGAGGAGAAAATTTCGGCATCATCATCCTACGGTGTGCGAAGTAAATTTTTACCACATCATCCTTAATTACTATTATTGTGTGTGTCTCTTTGGATGAATCTAGTAGTTAACTTATAAGGTATTGTTATCTTAAGATCTAGGATTTAAATCTCGATAAAATCGAGATAAATCTTTCCCTTATGTATTAGTCACTATTCTAAAGATTAGTAATCGTTCATAATTTATCTTTTTCGTGTTGATCCTAGGACGAGCGAACCCTTTTTTTACCATCATTATTATTATTGTGCGTGTTAAATTTATTATCGAGTGTCTTAAGACATGCCACCCAAGGGCACATTTGGGTTTTGGAATTTCTCATAGAGCACGTCATAATTTTATATTGCACAGATGGCGCATTTCTTTCTTAAAATATCTTTTTTAGCATTTTTTTAAAGAATAAAAAAAATACGTCAGTCAATCGTACAGGCCAGAAGGATCATGCGGCTTGCCCAACAGCCTAGCCACTCGGCTACGTAGCGGCCACACAACCAAGCTGGGTTGCATAGCGATTTGATCGTCTGACCGCACGGTCATCTTGACTACTCAACTTGAGCATCGTATCATCATCGATGGATTCGACACTTTTTATTTAACTTTTTTTTTTACTTTTCGTTTAAGTGCTTCTGCGCGTGCGTACGGCCCTTTGAACTTCACGCCGGCACGAGGCCATGATTATTCAGGAATCTCTTGCTTTAATTTGAACCCATAATTTGATATTAAATTTGTCGGCCCACTTCGCAACGAGTTAACTCGGTGGAGGCCCATCATGCATTTCACAACCCACAGACGGGAAATTGGGCTGAATCAAGCGTTCATTGCAGCCCGCCAAACGGGTCGGTTGGACCGAAGTTTCTACGACCCTCCTCCGATCGATCTCCGGCACTATCCCTGAACGCGTCCTCGGAAACCAATGCACTCCGGCCGCTTCCCTGCCTTCTCCCTGCCGACTGCAGCCGCGCGGGGAGGCAGAAAAGGTGTGGTCGCCATGTCGTCCACCTCCACGCCTAGCAACCGTCAGGGGTTGAGGGAGGAGGCAGAGACGGACTCCTCCTCCTTGTCTTCTTCCTTCGCCACCGCCGCTGTGTACTACCATAACCGGACGAAGCACTCGCTGACGGAGGGGTACGCCCGCGGCCCGCGCGGACTCGACTGGGCTAACCAGCCCAATCCTTTTCTCCGATTCCTCGGTTCCCCGGTCCTTCCCCTTCTCCACCTTCCCCCTCAACCCGGCGACTCTCCTCTCTACCGTTCGCTCTTCTCCTCCTTCCCCCCACCGCAGCCCTTCGCCCATGATTCCGTCTCTCGCCTCCTCTACGACTCCCTTTCCCTCTCCGCCTGGAAGTCCACCGGCCTCTCCACTTGGTCCCTCCGCGTCAATCCCTCCAGCGGCAACCTCCATCCCACCGAATCCCACCTTCTCTCCCCTCCGATTCCCTTTCCGGAGAGTCAAAAAGGTGCCTCATTTCCTTTTTCCTCCTCCCCTTTCCTCGCCCACTACTCCCCCAAAGACCACTCCCTCCAGCTCCGCGCCTCCGTGGAGCTGCCGGGCCTCCCATTGGACGGCCGCTTCCTCATCCTCGCCTTCTCCTCCATCATCTGGCGCGAGGCTTGGAAGTATGGCGAACGCGCGTTCCGCTACTGCAACCACGACGTCGGGCATGCCCTCGCGGCCGCCGCTATCTCCGCAGCTTCCCTCGGTTGGGACGCCCGCCTCCTCGATGGCCTCGGCCACGACGACCTCGGCCGCTTCCTCGGCCTCGACCGCTCCGATTCCCTGCCGCCCGACCCACTCCCTGACTGCCCCACCCGCGGCCGTCTCCCCTGGGTCGAGGCGCAGCACCCCGACTGTGCCCTCTTGATATTCCCCTTCGCTGAGACGCCGCCTTCTGTCGATTACGCTGCGCTGGCGTCGTCTTTCTCCCGTTTCCCATCGCTTTCTTGGCTCGGGAAACCTAATTCTCTCAGCAAGGATCACGTTTGCTGGGACGTGATCTACAAGACGGCCGAGGCCGTCAAGAAACCGCCGACGTACGCTGCAGGATTCTCCGTGAACCCATTTCATAAGAGTGCTCTCATATCGCCGGACGTCTACAAGGATCTTACTGTACGAGAGGTGGTGAGGAGGCGGCGCAGTGCGGTCGATATGGACGGCGTTCATGTGATGGAGAGGGACACCTTCTATCAAATCTTGCTGCACTGCCTTCCTTCCGGAGCATCGGAGCCAGGGGAGAAGCAAGGGAAGCAATTGGCACTTCCGTTCAGAGTCCTCACCTGGGACGCAGAGGTCCATGCAGCTCTGTTTGTCCACCGGGTACGGGACTTGCCAAAGGGATTGTACTTCTTGGTGCGAAATGAGGAGCATCTTGATCGTCTCAAGAAGGCAATGAGGTCGGAGTTTGAATGGGACAAGCCAGAGGGTTGCCCTGCGATGCTTCCGCTGTACCGGCTGGCACGAGGAGATTGCGGAGAGCTATCTAAACAGCTTTCTTGCCACCAGGTATGTCTTATTTCATAATTTATACTCTTCGTACATGAACATTATAGAGAAAATCTGATTGTACATATGTTTGAGATAGTATGAATATGTATTTAGACGATCAATAAATGTTTCAATTAAACTATATGAAAATATAATAAATATACACATCAAACGAAAAAGAGTTCAATAATCAATAGCGTAAAAGGATCCATATATCTAGTGGGGTAAGAGTTGATTGTCATTGTTATTGTTTGCATTCGCTAAGGTTGGGAATCGAATTTTATTATGATACCACCAATACAAGGCCACTGAAAGGTAATCCTATGTTATTCATGTATCGTACTAAGTTATGTTATTGGAAAGTGTTGTTCTACGTAGAGAAATTGTAAGAGAAATACTTGGTTATTTAATCAATGTTTGTTTATTTAGCAAATTGAGCAGATTGATTGATCTGAGCTTTGTTAGTGTAGGACATTGCCTCAGATGGGTGTTTTAGTCTTGGCATGGTTGCTCGTTTTGAGCCAATTTTGCACGAAAAAGGTGCTTGGATGTATCCTCGCCTGTTCTGGGAGACTGGAGTTCTGGGTCAAGTATTGTACCTCGAAGCACATGCAGTTGGTATATCGGCTACTGGAATTGGTTGCTACTTTGACGATGGAGGTATGTTCTTGTTAGATGTTATATTAGTTTTTTGTATACCTGAGTGTTTTGTATTCCATGGCATTTAGTTGTCTCTTCAATCTATTTGAATTTAGTTCATGGATTATTGAAGATATCACAAAAATGGTTAGAGTGACTACAGAATTAGATACTGAAACCAATTTGATTTAGTTCTAGAAAAATCGTTATGGTGAGTTTTAAACAAGTAAATGAGGTATCTTAATCACTCTTCAGCTAAAGTTATAATTCTGGATGGAATTTTGGTGAATATTTTAGAACTCTAGAAATATATTTTGAGCTACTCAAGCCATGTTTATGCTATCACTCACTAAAATTACCTGGGATCTTGCATTTTGCAGTTCACGAGGTTCTTGGACTGGAAGGCTTGGAGTTTCAAAGCCTTTACCACTTCACCATCGGCAAGCCAGTGGTCGATAAGCGAATTATGAGTCTCCCTGCATATCCTGGCCCTGGAATAGATGCATAAACATATTTCAAAGCTTGTGTAGCAAAACCTGGAGTACTTGGGGCAAGGACTGCTAGTGAGCCCATTGATGATCTTGTATAGTGACAGATGTAATGTTGAACAAAGGATCATAAGATTTTGTTTTTCTTTACCATTACAAATTATGAAAAGAAAGATTCAGATGATTGACCTTCAAGTGTTGAATTTGATAAATGTAGAAAAATAACAACAAAATTCTTTACAAGAAAATACTAAGTAATTAGAACAAGTCTGCCTGAAGCAGCAGAATTGGCATTGTCACTTCATTTGGCAGTCTATTTGCATGTCAATGTGATTAGGAAAATGAGACCCTTCTCAAACTGCTGATGTTAGATGGAGACGATATGGTGGAAGATGAACCTTTGATGGAGACCTTGAGTTGACTCGGTAGAAACATTAGGGAAGCATCGTTAAACAGGTTCTCCAGAAGAACCGTCTGTTTCTGAGGATTCTGGAAATACATTGCACAATGTGAGATTGCCAGTAGGAATTTTTTTCTGAAGTAATAAAATCACATTACCTGTCTGTAAAAAGAATGAACTATTAATTGAAAGAGAAGAAGAAGACTTAGGCTTGGTTTAAGGAACGAATAAGAAAGATATGATTTCACTTTCCAATTAATTTTCTTGTTCTAAGTACTCCATATGTATATTCGAAAGAAAAATTATTTTACCTGCATTTTGTTCCTAAGGATTAATTGCTCCCATCAAATCTAATTCTTGAACATTTTGATCAAAGTAAAGGAATTGCCAAGGTACAATATAGAAACTCATATTGTCTGACAGACGCTTAGCATGTAGGAAAAAGATAGTCTCTATCATCTACCATTATCTTCTAGGTAAAAATACTATGACAAATTAGACAGCTAATTAAACAGTGCCTATGAAGCAAAAGGAGACATCCAAATGATCGAGTGTGTCATTTCTACACTAGCAATTTTGTAATGTAATATCACAAAACAAATTCAACGATTTTTTGGGTATAATTTTATCCCAAAACTAGTTAAACTTGAAATAGGTACTTCCTCCTAATATATATAATGGGGCATACAATACAGAGAAATAAATTAAGAGCATGGACACTGTAAGACCATTGCTTCTAAGAATATAAGTGACATTTTTTATTAAAAAAAAATTCATATGCTCAAGAGAGAAGCGAAATACCAAAAAGTGACTTCACACTTGGCTTCTTAGATTTGCTCTTCTTCTTTAACTCAGCTGAAAAAAACAAGACTGGCTAGTCAACACAATAGTCTCTTCTGAAAATTCAAAGGAAATAAATACTCTTCTACAAGACTACAACTATATAATAAGAAAAGGAATATATCTCAAAGAAGTAACTAGAATATAACAGTTTCATAAATAACTTTCACGATTCATAAATGAAAAAAAAAACAAAGCAATGCAAGTAGAAAACCAGGAAGTGAAACTAACTCATAAATATTATAAAAATTTTACCAAAGAATAACAAAGAGCATATTTGAGTAGTGTGGCAGGCAATACAGAAAGTGACGCACACACCTAAAATCAAGATTTTTAATAATGCTCGTTACCTATTTTGACGACTCGTTTGCCAATTAATACCAAAATATGAAATAAAACACCCACTGCTACAGTTCATGTCACTTATCGTGTAAACTGCATTAATATACTCATGGGTACTCGAAAAACTAATCCCATGTCTATCCCTATAAGTGAAAAGGGAGATGCACGAAAGAAACCTTTTTGTTGCTACAAAAAAGTAGTATTTTGAAATTTCAATAGGGTCTGTTGTATTTCACAAGGGACTCCTAATAATTTTTTGATAGTTACATCGTTCAAAATCTTGAGTCGTACCAAACAACAATTTTGGTACTAGATCGGCATGGCAACATATGGCATCAATGGCAAATCAGAGATTGAAGGAGGAAGAAAATGCAACTGTATATATAAGAGAGGGCAACTATAGCATTTCATGTCCAACTTTTTGTCCCATCTGAAATGATACAGTTTTGATATTATATCTTGCACACAAAAGCTATAAAAGAAACAAACATTTTTTAAATTCTTCTAACATGTGCTGTGGTATGTCAAGAGTGTCAAGTTTCTGCAACAACACGATATTCATCAACATGATCAACATGCAACGAAAAAGAGATGATCATGTTGATTAGAATCAACTTTCAATAATTTACTGGAATAATACACGTTTTGACTGTGCTAGCCAGTACGATACAAGTTTTCAAACCATGTTTATCCCATGAAATTCAGTAAATGAAAAGCTAAATTCATGATCATTAACTCTCCTGTTGTGGAAAAAAAGGCCTAAATTCTGTAAAAAGAAAAGGCTGTAAAATAAACATCACCTATTCCAGGCACTTCATGATCATTAACTATTTCAAAGTTCTTATATGTGTATCCCATGAAATTCAGATCCTTGGACGAAAGCATCTGTAGAGGTTCAAACACAAAGCCATTAAAAGAATACTGATATTATATTAAAAAAAAATGTAGAGTTGTCATACTATGCGCACAAATTTACAACTGCAATAAAAATGATCTTGAGTTTTAATGCACTGCATAAAATTTTTGAGTTTTAATGCACTGCGTAAATTTTTTGATATGTTGGTCATGCTATAAATTACTGTTGATCACAATCAGACATCGTACTGTCAATTAAAGGGGGGCATTAGGCCATTACCTAGACTTAAGCTACAAAAATGAACAAGATAAGAGAAGGTCGATATACTGGACAGCAACATTTACATTCTGATGCTAATGCAATTTTGAAGCTTGTATATATCTTCATATGGTTTGCAGTTACACTCTTTGCCTATGGTGGTTAGCAATTTAAGATAAAGTCATAAAATATGTAGCATTTAACAATGCTTCCATAAAAGTTTTGCCATGACCTTGGAATTGTGAAAAACACTATTTATATTAGGTTTTGTACTCAATTGTTTGTGCAATAACTCTCCTAGCTCATAAATTAACAACCATTTCACATGCCAATATCATGGTCAAACTTTTCTAGGCTATAGCTAGCAGTACAGCCGTTTTAGGAATACAAATGATTGGTGAAAATAGCCTCAACCCATGTGCACTAGTTATAGTTTAACCCTCCTAAAAACCATAACTTGTCTCATATGAAGAATTACAGACTTTGCTTTAAAATGCTTTAAGTTCATCCAAATTTGTTACCTCATTAACTCACGTATTGTTCTTGCTATAAAATTCAAGTTTATGGTTGCTTCATTTGGTGTATCTTCCAATATTTATATGTAACATTAATTTGTTTTTAACTCTTCGCCTTTCTCCTTTTACAAACTATCAGTATTGCATTCACCTATCCATGTCCAAGAACAAAGTCCCATCCATCAAAGTTTATTGTTCTGACTAGTGTCTTCGTCGTCTCTCCATCTTTCTCCCAATGGAACATGTCATCTCCTCTTCCTTTGCTTTCACTTCTTCTAGATCTTATCTTCCTCCTCTAGGATGTGAACCTGTGGGTGTCTTCTCTATATGCAAACCACTATCTCTTGCAAGGAAAACGGCATAGAAGATTCCCTAGCAGTGGAATCCATTGAGTGCAATCAGCGGCAAAACTTTATTCCCCCTGCATGTTTTTTACTCCTTTTCTTCTCCTTCTCATTGATTCGAAACAAGATCTTGACTGAGAAATCAGCCAATTTTAAATTCATCCAACTCTCACCCGATTCGATCAATGTATGATCTCTACAAAAACCAACCATATCTTTAAATTGTTGGTGATCCCTGAAATGATTAGCTAAAATTGGAATGGCTCTTGAAGATCTGAATCCAATTTGGAGAATCTGCATTGGGGTCCCCAAGTTTGACAACTATATTCTTAACTATCTGGAAATCAAGTTGGATTTCTTTGACGACCTACCATGGTCACGGTTGAACAGTTTTGTGTGGCATAACTAGTATTACTCTTAAAATCACCTAGTCCAACTTTTGCCACTTCCAGAGAGCCTAGGATATGTTAAACCAAAAACCATAAGCTAACAATTTACCTAAAAGCAAAACTTTTGAGACTAGTGGTTCTCAACACAACAAATCTGAGAAGCACAGAAAATGCATATAAACATGCATGTAGAAAAACATAAATTACATGTATTTAAAGAGATGCATACGCAAGTTATGTGACTTGAGTATGTATATATACATAAACACAAAATACGTATTTCATGAATTTTTTGTTTTAAATCAGAATGAAAGTATTATAGGAAGACTTAAATCAGGGATAAACAGGTGAAAATAAGGATATATATATAACTAAACTTACTTTTCTCCAAGGGCCTGACTTAGATGAAGTATGAACATGGTTGTCACACTGCAAGGCATTGTGTAAGAACGACTAACAATATAGCTATATATAAACCAAAAAAAATGAAACCATGTCAACAAACATTTCAACCTCTTCAAACTTCTCAAAGTTTTGAGTGTCCAACTCATCCTTAACCGTTGGTATAAATGCTGCATCAATATGATAAAGTTTGTCCCATTCAACTCCAGAAAACCAAGGGTGAGCCTGATGTAGATAGAAGTACATAATGAATTCATCATTCTTGGTATGGAGTCTCTTACATTTGTTAGGAGATAAGGATATAGAGGGAACCTTTATTTCACTAGCACCTTTTGTGCCAAGCCGTTCTTCAACATTACACAATAGTTTACATATCAGATCTCTTGCTTCTGACGATAGTTTTGTTTCATCAGGAAACTTTAGGTGTTTTCGCCAATTAACTATCTGTATGAATATCAAACTTTAGGTGTTTACATAATCGTGAAATATTATGAATAACTAGAAAAGAGTTTTCAGTGAAAAGCTTTTATCAAATTGGTTTTTGCAAGTTCTAACTTCTTATTGAAAGATTTAAGCTTCCAGCTTTAGAAAACGAGAAAAACAAGTATAAATGTCTGACACTATTTATCCAGCATTATAGCACTTATTCTCCTGGAATGTGAGATGGTTACCTGGAGGAAAGAAAAAGAATTATGTTGTTGGTCTGCTGAACACAAATGGGATCTGTGGGACTTAAAGTTAAGCAAACTGGGACTTTGCAGGTGTAAAACTCAGGCACCTTTACTGGAGTAGTTTTTGTCAGTGGTAGGGACATGAGTCTATCTAGTATCAATATGACCAAAGCTTATGGACTTACCAAAAGGTGCACCGCCATAGTTTCATTGAGCAATTCACATGCGTCAATGTCCCTCTGAGTTGTTACTGATTTCACATCTTGTTTGATTCAGAGAGGTTAAGCTGTACATGAAATGGAAGTGAGTTTCAACTCTTAGAACTATCAATTTCTGAGAACTGATTGACCAATCCACCTCTAGCAGGGCAGGGAGTACACATAGAACAATAGACAAACTCAAGTGGCACTTTCTATATTAGGCAGAACTTGATGCAGGCCGTATGATTGACCCAAAAATTAGCCACCTGGGTGGGGCTCCCTTACATAAGGGTTTCAAGGACCAGACTTAAACTACTCCCTCTTAATTGGGTACATTTTATGATTAAGACATGAATTTAATGGGTCGGCTGGTGGTATGCTCTATGAGCTTGCAACGAGTTCTTTCATGTCATAAGATAGTCAACTGGAAGAACATACTTTCACTTGTCTTCTCAAACACCTTAGTTCAAATACTGATACTATTGAGATACAAGAGGCAAAATCCACCCAATCAACATTCTTCCATGCCAAAATGAAATTGAGGTTTGAGATAATATGACATGGAAATAAAGCAAAGGCAATTAACTAGTCAATTTGCAAGCAAAGATAAAATCGAAAACACAATCGATCCTTTCACAGTCAGCATGGAGGAACAATGGAACACTAGTTAGAATATAAAACAAATTACCTTCCTGCATGTTGCCATAAGTTCATCAGAGTAAAATGGAGGATAACCAACAAGCATTTCATACATGATGGCCCCTAGCGACCACCTTTACAACAATAAAAACACAATTACAACACAAGAACTTATGCAAGTAATGTAATTTGTAACAGGTTTGTTAAGTACCAATCACACTCCATTCCATAACCCTTCTTAAGTAGAACCTCTGGAGCAATATAGTCTGGTGTACCAACAGTAGAATATGCCTGAAGTTATCCGACAGTATAATTGAAGAGAAGTTAGAACCAGTTATTCAACATAGTAAATTCGTTACTTGCAGCATTGAGTAGTAAATTAATTATCTAAAATATGCAAAATGTAAGTCTTGACCAAATTAGAATTGTTGTTTCGCTGCTATAAAGGGGAAAAACTCAGCACTATACTTGTGTCATTTTCTAGCAATTGCAGTTCAACATCGCATTAGATCATTCCTGACCGAAAATCAATAAGATGAAATCCTTTAAAACAAGTTAGCTTATAAACTTGAACATGAATTTCTAAATAAAATCCTCAGTGGGTAGTCATGGATGCTAGAAATAATAAGCGAATCACATTGTTGTTTGTTATTTTAATGTTGGATTTGGTTCCATATGCACTGAGCAGATCAAGACATTGCAGAGTTGTAACTTTGCTGCATTTTCCTATCGCCTTGTATTCTAAGTTCTTTTATCTTCATTTTCATTCATCATTTTCTCATTTATTGAATTAAGGACTTACTGAAGATTGTTTTTCTTTTTTTTTTTCAGCATCTTCTCTCTTCTTTGTTGAAGTCAAAATTTTGCAAACTCTTTCTTTGCATCTCCCTCTTAATAGTGTAAAATGTCAGATGTTTACTCTTTTCCTAGGTACTTATCCTTTAATCTCTTAGGGATATCTTAGGGAGTAGATGTTGGAAACCTAATTTCACTTTTTATCTGCTACACTTTTTTTTTATTCTCTTTGTTGATTGAACCTTTAAGAGATAGATATGTTCCTTTCTGATTTCCAATGTCTTCTCCTTTATCTTTTGTCTTATGCTACAATAGATGTCAGAACTTTAAAGATGCTCTTTTTTATTGTCTTCTCTTGTTCTCAAAATAATGCTGAAATTTACTGATTCCCCTAATTAATAGTAATAGAGATAATAATGGAATCCTAGGTTACCTCTCCTGGGTAATCCATTAAAATTTTCTATGTAAAGCTAATATTGTAGCAGTATCTGTAGCTTAATTTAGTTTGTGAGAGCAAGTAAAGAAAGGAGATTATACTTCTTTTGAAAATGGATTGAGTCAACTTTGACAACACTTAAAAATTCTCAATTGTTGCTCCATTTTTATATCTTCGATAAACATAACATGATCCAAAATGTTTTTATCCTTATTGGTGGGAGTATCTTTTTTTAGTGATCAATTGCCCGTAGATTGCTATCTATGCTCCAGCAGAGGGAGTATTATATATCCAATGTAGTCCCAGATATTAATTTAGAAGTTATATTAGAATAGTCTATACATGGATCTAAGTTTGCTTCTCTAATACAATTGTCTTTCAATTGGCTTTTCCTATGACAAAGATTACCAACAAGAAACTACTTAATAAGAGAAGAGTTCCAAGAACCCATTTTTTCTGTCCTGTGGCAAATTGTTGAAATCCATTCATCATTATTTGAAGAATGCAACAGCTGCCCAAGTTTAAAATGGGTTGTGTGCATGATCAGATTTGATAAAGGTTTTTTTTATCTCAAGATTAGTGCCCAAATTCGAAAAAAAATTTGGGCCAAAGTGGCTGCAATCTTTCTGTGATGTCCCAAAGTTTTGCACCAGTGAAAGTGTGAAGCCAACTGGTTTTGTAAAATGAAGTTTCCAGCAGATACGCATGATAAAGTCCTATAGTCAACAACCACATCTATCTTTCCCTATAGTATTTTCCTTCCTGTAACTTCTCAAAGTTATAGATTCATCTTCTCTTCTTTTGATCTTTCTAAGAAAACTAAAGTTTGTAGTTCTCACCTTGTACATCATTTCTCCCACCGAAATGAAATTTTGGACCTAAGCCCTTTTTTTCAAATAATAAAAACAAAACAGATAATGAAATAAAAATCCGGGACAAGAAACTTGTAAGGAATCACATATAATGCACAGAAAGGCATCCAACTTAAACTACTAAACTGTATCTCTCCAATTTGAACTACAGTATAGGCCAACCAAACAACAATCAACATTCCATAAGGATACTACTGTATAGTCAACCATAACTTGATATATAATTGGGTGGATGTGATAAGATATAAAAGGTGTTGTAAGCAACCTCCTCGATACCATTTTATTGTTTAACAGAAAACCTGTCCATCAAGATTCTGCCCAAGAAGCACCATGTGATATAGTGAACAGTTTTAGGTAAATTATATCATCAATCTAGAACTAGATACCATGATGAATGTAAATGTAGGAGAGACTGCATATGTGCCTTGATGATACTAATCTAGAAAAGATTGCACCTCAGTGTAACTAAAATGACAAGAAACTAGTAGCTAAACCTCTGGAGTTGAACCATCAGGCCACGCGTTTAGGCAGATCCTCTTGTTTCATAGACTAATTTTTATCATATGATTTTCATGGAACATAATGACTAACATGAGCAATATGTTTACTGCATCAGTTTGACTTCTATGACAAATATGATTAAGGTGAATTTAGCTGGCATGTTTTCCTAGATTTGAATAGAGTGTATACCTATAAGTTATTAGCTTTGTCCTGTTAGTAAAGGCGTTATCAAATCATTTCCCATAGTAACCAAATTCAAGTATTTGGACAAACAATGCATGGATTTCCATAAACAAGCATGCCGCATGCACCTCAATTACAACACAGATAATGGAAAATAACTAGTTAACGAAGATTACCAATTTTCTCCTATTTCTTTGCCAATGCTCTAATTGTTCCTGTTGTGTACCTTTCGGTATGGAAGGCCATTCATTATTCTGTGAAGACCCAGTGATGTCTCTTTCACTAGAAATATCCTTTTCTTGCAAATCTGGAAAATTACTGCAGTGCAATGGTTTGCATAATCCAAAATCTGACAGCTTTAGGTGCCCATATCTATCAAGCAATAGATTGTCAGGCTTGAGATCCCTGATAAGAGAATTTTACAGCTTTTAAATGTTATGACAAATTAGGTCAGCAAAACATTTTTTTGAGTTATTCCACAAACCTGTGAATGTAATCATGTTTATGGATAGATTCGATTGCTAAAACTAATTCACCAATATAAAATCTAGCCTCAGTCTCAGTCAATGTATCCTTACGCATAAGCAATGTCATTACATCCCCACCAGGTAGGTATTCCATGATGAGATACAAGTACTCATCATCTTGAAAGGAACAATATAACTTCACTATACAATTGCTATCAACCTCAGCAAGTAGGTTCCTTTCAGCTTTAACATGCTCAACCTGGCCCCGACGAAGCATCTCTGATTTCTTAAGTTTCTTCATTGCATATATATTACCAGTTACTTTCTCTCGGCAGATCCTAACCTGCACATCTCATACATGGTAAAATACAAATAATATGATAAAAGAAATGAATGAAATTGTAATGACACATCACTTAATTCTTATAACTTCGAATTAACATAATATTATGAATATTGGTAAAATAAGAAACATAACCTAGCCTCATGCCTATTTTTTAGATAAAAATAGTTAAAACCTAGAGGGTATATATACACATAAATTGTAGTTCTCTTGTCACACAATACAAAGTATGAAAACTTACAGCCTTGTGAATTTAGCTTTATAGGGTTGGAGAGGATAGCTACTTGATGAGTTGCAAACAATATGATACAGTTAAACAATTAACTTATAGAACAAAAACTGAATAAAGAGAAATTTATTTTATTTTAACACGCTACAAAAAAAACAAAATTTTAATATGACATATGATTGGGAACCTGTATATCTAACTGTTCAAAATACTAACTTTCTTTCAGCATGAGTGTAAACTTTTGTGCTGGAAAATTTTAAAGCTAAAAATACCTCTCCAAAAGCACCTTTTCCTATTATTGTAAGTAAGTCAAAATCAACAGCTCCCATTCTATGCCTTTGCAGGCGCATGTACAAGGTCTCCTTCTGCTCCAAATACTTTAAAATATTGTACTGATCTTCTTCTGAAACATCAGCTTCAGCTAGTTTCTTCTCCAATTTACAACGCCTGCAAAGGAATAGCAGATAAATATTTAGCTGATTATATGTTACTAAGTGAACATCTTCAAACCACTAATCTATAATTTGGGAAACCTTTATCACTTAAAGTTTTTGATATACTGATCGCTCAATCTTTTTTTTTATAAATGCTAAACCAGATTCTCAACCCTCATGGACATCACCAACACCTAAACCGCCTTTAACAAAAATGAATTGCCTCTAGGCTTGTACTTTCAATATAATATTTTTTAAAAATTAAAAATTGCTCAAGCACAATCAGCTACACCTTGGTGTTATCAACGAGCATAATTAGTTACTACCAACTTGTTGGCCTGAAGGAACCATCAACAAGTCTTGAGGAGAAGGTAGAGAAGGCTTATCTGCCATTCATGTTGAAATACATAATAGAGGGGGATGAGTAACACAGCCAGAGTGCAGTCAAATAGGTTTCATACAAACAAACAAATATTTCTAACTTCAGAAGAAAATTTGTAATTTTTCTTCTTGAAATGCTTTTTAGTATAATATCCCAAAATTATGAAATTATCTCAAAGAAACAAAACCATAATCAATATGATATGGAAATTAAGCGGTAAGAAGGTTGAAAACAGGAATTGGAATTTTGTACAATACCAGGCAGTACTTACCAATTAGAGCAAAGATCAAGACAAAGAACACCAATTTATTTTTGATTGAACTGTCCAATACCATACACCTACTGCAGACTACGGTCAAAATAATTCTATGAAGTATGTGAATCATAACTGCCAGAAATGTCTAGCAAGTGTTTATAGTTGGTTTCATCCCCATTCAATTATCCCTCAAGTTTTCAAATTTCCCAAATTTCTCTCAAACTCAGAAATCTAACTTGGTGAATTACCCATATCATCCAGTATGAGAAGTGTACTGCCTGCACTGCTCAGTGCAGAGTGGTAACTGGGTAATATATGCTGTTCATGACAGAAAAAAGTAATTAGCAGTTGCTCAAGTGTGGTTTCATACTATGAACACTCACTTTAAACCCTATTTCATCTCCCACTCAATTCTATCCTAAGTTTTCTGAAGCCTTTATAAACTTTCAAATCTATCAAACTCTCAAATTTTATTCTATAGTACCAAAACATGTCATTCCTAGATGCCAACACACAGAATGATTGGATAAACACCACCAAAGGAAGTGCAACAACTATGGATCGGAATTTTCATGATGGTGGCAACAATACAAGAAAACTTTTATCATTTATGTTAAAATTATTATGAAATTCAATAAAATGTTAGTACACGCCATATTGATAATTAATATGTATAAGAGAATCTCCACAAAGTATTTTTGAAAAATGTAATCGTAGCTCAGAAAATATCAAAATTGGTTCCTGAAACTGGTAAACATAGTTGTACGTTAGTCCTGACTGAGGCAGCCATGCACTTTTTTTCATCCTGGCTATGTTTCTCAAAAATTAGCCATAAGAATAAGGATAAAGATACGTCATCCAATTCCATGATATTCAAACAAGAGAAGGAAGGCAGAAGTCAATAGGAAAAACATTTTACGGAAGCTATACCTTTCCTTGCGTTCTTGCAAGTCTTTCATCTGTTTTCTGTAATGATTTTCTATGTACTGCTTGGCAGCAGCTGCCTTTTGCCTCGTAGCCTTTGAAAGGTTTTCTTCAGTTTCATCCTGCGCATCTGATGCAAGTTCGTTCTTCTTGGACGTATCCTTTTCCCTAGGCTGAAATTTTTCTAACCAACTCCTATCCGGATCCATCAGCGATCACAAGATAATCTACTCAAGTTCACCTCAATGTCCAACTATGAACTCTATCTCAGGAAGTAAGAATAAGTGGTAGAAATGAGGACCTGTCTGCTGAAAATTGTAGGACAAAAGCATATAAATTTATATAATAACAATGCAGTTCTTTCTACTCGTTACAAGATGTTCAATTAGAAAGAAACCTTAAATCAACACAACCCCAAGTCCTAAGAAACAACGCAT
This sequence comes from Zingiber officinale, assembly GCF_018446385.1. NCBI lineage: Eukaryota > Viridiplantae > Streptophyta > Magnoliopsida > Zingiberales > Zingiberaceae > Zingiber > Zingiber officinale. The sequence goes on from NC_055993.1 coordinate 137,261,861, forward strand.
AATCCATAAGGAACCAAGCGAACAACCAACTCCATTAGCGAAAATCCATCCACCGACCTTCCTAATAGCAACAAAAGCAAATCCGCAACATCCGAAGGCGACGAGCGGCGGGAGAAGAGGGTGGAGGGAATCCCCCAGAGGGCGGAGGCAGAGAACTCGAGATATCACCTGATCGCATGGGATTGCTATAATTGGAACCCTGAAATTAATCGGGAGGAGAGAGGGGAGAAAGCCAGAAAGGGAGTAGCAAAGGCGTGGCGAAGGACGCTGCTCGCGCTTCATTTGCTTCCAATTCCCTCGACCGCTCAGTACCATCCCTTGAAGCTTTATGTGCATTTTAAAATATGATACATCGTGTAAATTTATTATAAAAAATAAAATTATTCATCTAAGTAATTTTAATAATGTTTTAATAAATCTTAAATATTTTACTGATTATGTTAATAATGAATAGGTTAAGAAAAGTTTGGCAAATGTGATGATCCAAAACATCTTATTTGAATTCAAAAAACTGATTATGTTTTACACTAATTTTTTTAAAAAAAAAAATGAAAATGACTCATCAAGTAATTTTGATTAAAAAAAAAATAGCCAGCAATTGAAAATATTTTATGTTGACATAATTTTTCATATAAAATTTACTTTATTAATGTAATATTCCAAAACGATAAATTTCATCTTTTAAAAAAAAATCGTAAGTTAATCGTATTTTTAGTACACATAAAAAAATAAATGGTAAAAAAACACTTTTTGAAAAATTCTAGAATAGGAAGTGCATTATTTCAATAATTTCTTAGAACATATTTTTGTAATTTTTTTTACAAAAAAAAAAATGTGCGCTCGGTACAGAAAAATACCACACATATAAAACTTATTAACACTAATTTAAACTTGAACATAATTTACTATTTTAATAATTGACAGCATGTTCAGAACCCCAATATCCACTGCCCACAGCAACCACCAATATCACTTATTGCCCAACATTTAAACCAAAATATTACTCAGTATAACTCCAAATGCTTGACATACAGAACATGATAAATATCAGTTATTTGTTCACAAACGGCATGATAACTCTGATTGACTGCTTAACACAATTCACAGCGTAGGATCCTTCAAACAGCATAGAGCCTTACAACCTGGTCAATCTGGGCACGGCAAACAGGGCATCCCCATTGCTTTGATTCAATCTCCCTTAAGCATGACATGCATCCGGCCATATGCCCACAAGGAATGCATGCCCCTTCCACTGGAGCATCCAAGCAGATAACGCAACAGCCAGATGTGCCACTACTGCCTGGTTTTTCTCCACTGGATTCTGTTTTGGAGGGTGCACCGGCAACTTTAGTTTCAGCGATACCAGGAACAGTCTCTATGATTGTCACGCTCATATTGATGGGGCTGCTATCGATGGACGGGTAGTGGATAGGGGAATCAAACAATGTGTCCTCAGATATAGGAGGTGCAGAAGGAGCTTCATGAGATGGTTGAATAACTGGTGGTTCAAGGTTCTGGACAGGAGGTGGCAAAGCATCTGATTGAACCACAGGCACAGCCCATCCATTCGTTGAATTTGGTTGATTTACAGGCACTCTACTATTCATTTTTGAAGTAGTATTAACATTTGAGGTGCCTGACGTGCCCCAACCATTGTAAGTTGTATTTTGTGAAGAGGTTCCCCAACCCCAACCATTTGTCTCGCTAGTTTGTGGATTAGATTGAACAGGAGGCATTCCCTCTGCCATAGCCGTCTGTATGGAGGCATTTATAGCCATCTCCATTTCTATATCTTCCTGGGTACGTTTAGTTGCAGCTGCTGTTTGTGTCGAAACGTTCGAGACTGTTTGGGGTGGATTGGGAATTGAAACACCTATCTGCGTTTCTGGAAGAGTAGAGGTGACCTGTACAATAGAGGTGATCTGCAAAACATTAAAGAAGATGCAACTAAATGAAGGTGAAGAACATGGACATGCAGAGTTCCGAATACTAATGCTATGTAATGATAAGACAAATTGTGAGTGAAGCAAACAGCTTTAATTTTTGTATGTTATCTTTTTTGCTCAGTAGTTATATGTTGAATTGCAACAAAATATCAGAGCATAATTGGGAGGAATCTTCTCAATTCTCATGTGCCAAGTACCTGGGGAATTCCTCGGCATGCACTGAAGAACCACTGTAATTGTTGTTTGTCACCTTCATTTGCAGCGAAAAGCTTATACCGTGTTCCTGGGTGAAAGGAATAACTAAGAACAGAATGCCATTGTATCTAAGCTGCAAGATGCATTCTATTCTGATGAAATAACACTTTTGGTATAAGTGCCGCTTAGTCAAGAGAGAGAATTAAAATGCTGGTAAGAACAGAATCCTTTGTGAGATACATCTATGTACTACAATGATAACACTCCAAACACTGACTTTCTATATTAAAAAACCAAAGAGGTCAAAAACTGGTCAAAAGATGTGAAACCAGTAAATATCAGCCACCATAACTGTTTGACCTTATATTTCCTTCAATATACACAAAAAAAGCAATAAATGTATTCTGGAGACTGCATAAAAACTTGAATTGAAGCTAGCGAATGAAGAAACGTACATTAAACTACAACATAGAAGTATCAAATAAAGCTAAAGTATCCATTATCAAATGACAACAAAGACAGCTAAAACCCATCATTTAACATGGATTAGGAAAATATCCAAATGGAGAACATGATTCAAAACATATGAACTAAAACCATTTCAATAATTTTCGTAAACGACTTGCTGGTTCACAGTATAGATTAAAGAGAATATAATAAACCAACCACTACCAAGCAAGTCCCAATATTGATGCTTGGCTAAATGAGTAAATACTGATTGGAATAAACTTGTATGACTATTAGGTTATTAACAGCTTTTGTCACAAGCATCAATAGTTAACCATGCAAAAAAAAAAAAAAAGGAAAAAGATGCAAAATGAACACAAACTTCTGATGCTGAAACAGAAGAGATGGTGGTCCAGGTGGAGGTGGAGGTGGAGAAATAGAGAGGAAAATCTCAAAATACCAAATACAATAAATTGTGTTGGTGCAATATCCGTCAGAGCAAGGTTGTTCTTCACCGGAATCACCGCCGGAAGGGGCAAACATAACAAGCAAAGCTAGAGGGTGAAGAAGTTGGAGCAAATTCATCAAAGTCAAAGAATTCAAGAAGCTCAACTTCAAGATGCAATTCCAAGATGGACTTGGATTTGATACAAGAGTGGCTCCACCATACACATCCACAAGCTTCGATTCTTGGAGATCAAGAATTGAAAATTTCTTGATGATGGAGATAGAGCAATGGCTTGCTCTAATGGAAGGTTTTAAGGCTCCAAGGAATTCAAAGGGCAAAGTTCTCAAAAGGAGCAAATGGAGCCAAGAACAAATCCAAAGATATGAGGCCAATAACAAAGTGACCAAGCTTTTGATCAATCTATTGCCAAGCAACATCTTGGAGAAAATTGGAGAAGTTGAAGATGCCAAAGAGCTATGGAGCAAATTGGAAAAGGCTCATGAGATCCCCTCCACTGTACCTAACCAAGAAGAATCCAAAAAGGGTGACTCATTGGAGCAAGATCAAGAGGAGGACTCCGAAGTTGAGAGATGCTCAACTTCCGAAGAAGAGGAAATCCAAGAAGCTTCATTCTCAAGGGAGTGTAATCAAAAGAGCAAGGAAGGAGCATATTCCTTGTTTCATGTACAAGAGGATGAAGAAGAAGGTGAAGCCTCCACCTCTAGGATTGAGGGGGAGCAACTCTTGGTGACACCGGATCAAGAAGAAGGAGAATCCTCCACATCCGGGTCAAGAGAAGAAGAGGATGAAGAAGCTTCCACCTCCACAAGTCAAGATAAATCAATTGGAGGAAATCGATTTCGGATCAAGAGGAAGCCTCTACATTCATATCAAATGGAGGAGCAAGTGTCACCCTACACAAGAAGGTATAAATAGTTCAATTAATAATAAGAATCATATTATATGTTTTGAATGTAGGGAACATGGGCACTACAAAAGCAAGTGCCCTAAATTGGCCAAGAAGAAGGGCCAAGTGGCACCTAAGGGCAAGGAGAAGCCAAAGGAGACCATCCCCGGAACAAAGAAGAGCAAGGAGCACATTGTGTGCTTCTCTTGCAATCAAAAGGGGCATTACCGGAGTCAATGCCCTAAGGGGAAGAAGATGGTCAAGGCTCAAGGAGAAAGCTCAAGTCAAGGGGGAGCCTCTAAGGTAAAAAGGAAGGTAACTTTTATTGAGCCTACCCCTTTACATTATGGTAAAAAGCATGCTAGTTCTAACTTATATCATTTTAATGCTATTTACCATAAGAATAGAGAGCATGGTAAAATTAAGGAAAATAATGTAGCTTACCATTCTAAAACTACCACACCTAGGATTAGGAAGGTAGATAAAAATCTAGGCAATCACACTAAGGACCTTAGCTACAAGCCTAGAAATAAAAATGCTCATAAATTTAATGGAAAACCAAAAACTAAGGACTTAGTGATAGAAAATCAAGTCTTGAGGTCAAGGCTTGATAAAATGGAAAAGACCCTAAAAAGGATGGAAAATATCCTAAAAGGGCAAAATGAGCATAGCCTAGGTCTAGGAGCACAAAGGTCATCTAATGGCCATAGGGGTTTGGGATACAAACCAAAGGCTAAGAAGGATGTAATCTCTTACCATAGGGTTCCATATAGTTATGGAACCAACCCTAGGTCTAGTGGTCAAGCCAAAAATACAAGGGAAGTTATCCCTAAGAGTATTTTTGCAACAAATGTGACGAAGACTTCTAAGAAGTCTAAGAAAGTCACAAAGAAGGTTACAAGGGAAGCAATCCCTAGAGTTGACCTAGAAAAAGTGACCAAGACTTCTAAGAAGTCAAACAAGGTCACTAGGAAGGTATCTAGGGAAGTTATCCCTAGTGAATACCTAGAGCATCCAAGAAGCACCAATAAGTTTTGGGTTCCTAGGAGCATTTTCTCTATCCCATAGATGGGTTAGAGAGTGTCAACTCTGAGAAGAAGGGTAGTTAACCCAACTTTGAAGAAATTGACACTTAAGGAGCATTTTCAAGGTTTTTGTTAACCTTTGAAAATGAAATGGATTTATTGTTACTCTTGGAAAGAGTAAAATGTGCTATAAAGGAAGAAATTTGAGATGACTTTAAATGGCACAAGAAATCAAGTGTTAAGAAATACCAAATTGGGACTTTGGTATTGTCTTAGGAATTTAAGGCAAATCTAAGCCTTAATTTAAAGTGATTACTCTTATGGGAAAATGAAATATGCCAACATTTGAGGAATGTTTTAAATTTTTAATTGGCATAATTAATTCAAGAGATTAAAGAAATGTCAAGTTGGGTTTTGACATTTTCTTAAGGAAATTGGGCAATCTAGGGTTTATGCTTTAGGATTAGCTAAGGGTTAAGGATACTTAGATAGATAATCTAGGTATATTTTAATTATGCTAAATCTTACCATGTTTGGTTGCCCATTATATGACATGACATCATGTTTTATTTGTGCATTCATGACTTATTATGAAAAACTCAAAAATACCATGTCATGACATACATACATCATGTAGTTATAGGAAATTTTCTTCTGAAAATTATTTCTTTTTGATGTATGCCATAACATTATCATGCATTATGTTATTTCCTTAAAATTAAGGACAAATGGCAGTTATCATCAAGTGGTATACCAAATGACATCCTAGGTGGATGGTCAATATCCACAAGATGCCTAGATAAATATGCATGAACCCTAGGTTAGGGCAAAACCAAAATTAACATCTCACAAAGACCTATAAGATGACTTGTATGTGTTTTATGCACAATAGATACAAGTGAGATGTTAGGAAGACGAACAAAACTCAACATGCTGAGTTAGTGCATTTCCTTGAGTTTTAAGTTCATCAAAACACATAGTTATGTGTTCCCATCATTGGGAAAGCTAATGTACAAGTCATGTGCATTAAGCCCAAGGAACATGGTGGGATATTGGTTTTAAAAATATTTTTAAAATGCTTTTGGAAAACCTTGGTGAAGGCTATCTTTTGATAGTAATCATCATTGAATAGTTAGACACCAACTTGAAGAAAACACTAAAGTTTTTGCAAGTTTTCAAGTTTGTGTCAATCTTTGAAAATATGAAGTATTTTCTTAGAAAACTATTTTTCCATGATAAAGTATACCCTAAATAATGTCTACACAAATTTTTACAATTTTTGAAATTTTGTAGATTTTTCTAGGGGTTTCTGAAATTCACTGAAAGTGAATTTCAGAAATATCAGGGTTTCAATCGATCACCCGATCGATTGGAGTGCCTCAATCGATCAGTGGATCGATTGAGAAGGCAGTTTCCACGAGCAGAAGCTCACTGGATCGATCAGTCGATCGATCCAGGAAGCCTGAATCGATCAGTGAATCGATTCAGCATGGTCCAATCGATTGGAACCCAACTCCAATCGATCCAAGTTGCTGATTTTGGCTGGGAAAGCCTAATTTCAGCACTTTTGAACCATGTTTAGTCTAGGGAACCTTTTCAAACCCTCTAAATACATTTGTATACATAAAAAGGGTGTTTTCATGTTGAAAACAAGGATGGATTGGCTAAGTGAGACTAATAAGAAGTTTAGGCTGAGGTTGTTTCAAATTTTGAATATTTGAATCTCGAAACTTCTAATTTTGGGTTTCCTAAAGGTTTAGGGATTCCAAGTCATTGTTGGTGCAATGACAGAAGTTACCACCATGTCTTTAGGGGGAGTTACTCACTAAGGGCATGAAACCTATTTTTCATGAACCTTGGAAGGTGGTTAACCTTCTTTTAAAAATATGCTTAAGGTTGAGCGTTGGAACTTTAATGGGGAGTGCATATCCTCATTGTTCAAGTGGTTACAAGTTGTGACACGTTCAAAATGCTCAAGGATAGGCATTTGACTACATTGGGGAGAATGTAGATTTTAGGATAAACGAAGGGTATGGGACCTTCTTTATCGTGTTGATCACAACAAGTGAAGTTGTGAACAACGATGAGCAACTCTTCAGGGGGAGAGTCTCAAAGGGGAGAGTTATTCAACAAGTTAAGTTGTTGATGTGTGCCCATAGATGGGGGCATGTTTGTGATGTGTGCCAATAGGGGGAGAATGTATGGTTAAGTTAGGTCTTCATTACCTAAAGGGGGAGTTTGCCCTCTAGAAAAAGAGGAGAATGAAGGAAACCATCATTCATATATTGGCACGAAGGGAGTTGAGGCTATGGGATTAGTCTAATTTCCTAACTCAACATGTGGTATTGTCAAACATCAAAAGGGGGAGATTGTTGGTGCAATATCCGTCAGGTCAAGGTTGACCTAGTTGACCAAGCTTGAGTCTTGGTCATGGTTTCGATGTTTGACAATACAGGTAGACACATGGACAATGTAGGTGCAGTTGTCTATGTGGGAAGAGTCTGATCAGGGACTGATCAGTGTGGATGAAGAAGAGTCAAGTAAGTCAAAGTTGACTGGATACTTGACGAGGAAAGTCCTAGTGAGTGAAGCTAGGTGAAAGTCCTGGTGAGTGAAGCTAGGCAGTATGAAAGTCCTAGTGAGTGAAGCTAGGCAGTATGAAAGTCCTGGTGAGTGAAGCCAGGCAGAAGAGAAAGTCCTAGTGAGTGAAGCTAGGCAGTATGAAAGTCCTGGTGAGTGAAGCCAGGCAAGGGAAATCCAGATGGGTCAAGGTTGACCAGACATTTGGTGAAAAGTCCAAGTAGGTCAAAGGGATTGATCGGATACTTGGCACAAGGAAGAAAAGACCAAGTAGGTCAAAGGGATTGACCGGATACTTGGCAAGAAGAAAAAAGTCCAAGTGGGTTAAAGAGATTGACCGGACACTTAGTGAGAGAGTCCTAGCTGGTCAAGGGTGACCGGATGCTAGGTTTTATGTACCAACAAGTCATGGTTGACCGGATGTTGGTTTGGGAGGCTTGGGACTTGGTTTTGGGTAAAAACCAAGAGCTGAATCAATCAGTGGATCGATCAGTGGATCGATCAGTGGATGGATCCAGGCTTTTCCCAGCGAACAGAAAGCCTCTGGATCGATCAGTGGATCGATCCAGGTCTCCGGATCGATCAGTGGATCGATCCAGGCTTTTCCCAGCGAACAGAAAGCCTCCGGATCGATCAGTGGATCGATCCAGAGGTCTCAATCGATCAGTGGATCGATTGGGACGCTGCTGCTTCGCGCGATAAGCGCTGGATCGATCCGTGGATCGATCCAGGTGTTTTTCCATAGCACAGAGGCGCTCTGGATCGATCCGTGGATCGATCCAAAGCCTCCCCAATCGATTGGGAGCAATCCAATCGATTGGGATTCGACCGTTGGCGTCGTTTATAGCTGTTGGCGTGCGATTCCTTCAGTAGAACTTCACCGATTCATTCCAGATTCATCACAGCTCCTCCCCAGCACTCTCTAAGCTCCTCACCGCCAGTTCTTGAAGGTTCTTGGAGGTTCATCCAAGTCAAGAGGCGAGTTGCAACGAGAAGAAGAAGAAGCTAGGGTTTTTACTGCATCTCTTGTAAGCTTTTGCTTATTCTTTACTACCCTTTCTTCTACTTGTATTGAGAGTCTTGTAGGGCTTCTCCGCCTTCGGTAGTTACCGAAAAGGAGTGTTTATTAGTGGAGGTGTGTGTGTGTGCGTGGATCCTTGGACTAGTCACCTCTTGTGAGGTGGATACCAAGTAAAATTTTATTGTTAGCATTGTTGTAGTTTGTTTCTTTGTATTCCGCTGCGCATCACTTTGAAGAAACAAGCAACGAAGCACGACGAGCACACGCGCAGCTATTCACACCCCCCCCCCTTCTAGCTACTTTTCGGTCCTAACAAATTGCTCAGTTGTAGCCATTATGTAGCATGGGCATTGTTTCCCCTTGCCATAACAATTCATCATTAAATAACTAAATCGCTCAGGTACATCAACTATTTATATTTTATATCAATGAATGCAAGCACAGAATAGGAAGAAACTAGGATTGCCTTTTTCTAACAAAACCATACAAGTAATTCAAACATGATTAATTTTAATTTTTTTTGGAAAGTAATAATGCACAATTTAATAATTTAGAAGATGATCAAATAAGCATACTTGTAGCTTTTTCAACAATGACAATAGCAGGATCTACTTGGTTGAACTTGGGTTCTTCAATGTGAGCTTTCCAGAGTGAAACAACAGAGCGTGGCCTAGCAGTCTATTTTTTCAACAGATTGAATAAGAATCAATGATCTACCAAGTAAAACAAGTATTTGCATACCAATAACTGAGCCTTGACATGATGAAAAAAAAAAGGAACAAATGTATTATAAATAAGTAATATTCTGTTATACTTTCATAATGATGTGATTTTTAATCATATTTCAATTTTGGATTTTTAAAATCACAATTTATATATAGAAACCAAATACATTATTCTCTGTGAGACAAACAAACTGATAAACTGATTAGGGAGTTGAGACCCTCTATCCCAAAAATGATATTTCCCCATGTCCCCTCGCCGATTGGACGGGGACACATCATTTTTGGGACAGAGGATCTCAACTACTGATTAAGGCCAATGAAAAATGGCATTGTTCAGCTTACAGTATTTAACAAGTGTTTAAGGACAGGTGATTTACATGTCGGAATTAGTGCCATGTCTGACTGTGTTGCAAAGAGTGGTATACAAAATCATTCTACAGCAAAATGCATGCTGTAGTAGAACATACAGGGTCATCATCTTCTGCTTTTCCTCAAACTACATTATATAAAAATCCATTTTTATATTAAGCACATTTATAAATTCTCTAGTTACTCGAATTATATACACTTGCGTACAAGTAGAGGTACTTCCATGCACAGAAGTATTCAATTATATAGCGGCTGTGACTAACAACAAACTTTAGGGGCCCTACTAGCTTTCCAAATTCATTATGCAAAAAAGGTATCGAACTAGTAAATATGCACCGAAGGAGCACACTATGTTAATGTAAAGATCTCGAAGAGTACTCGAATTAATTGGTTGGAGTATAGAAAAACCACTGTTTTATAATGAGCTAGTCTTCATAGATATATCAAAGGAAGAAAGACCACAAATATGATAACAACAGTGTACTGTGAGGAAGCAAGACCACTAATATGATATCAAAGAAATATATTTTGGAAATTTATTCCTAGGCAATACTTTTCATAGAAATTTTGAATAACAACTGAGTAGAAAACTCTGGACACTTTCCAGTTCCAAGTGCATGTGTCAGGTAACATAAAATTTCTTACTCCACATTCTCTATCTAAAAGTCACTCTATCAGTAAAAAACTAGTAAATCTTGCAAGCCAAGGGAAATACTGAATGCATCTTGCTAACAAGTCATCATTATTTGTGTTCACTACGAAAAGATGATGTATTAGCCACAACTAGCATTAGATAGTTGCCGCTAAAGTATTTTTGATGACAAATTGAGAATAATAATTATATACGTGATAAAAAAAAATTGTAGCTATTATATTTTGTGATAATACTATAAAATACATTGTATAACAACAGAAGTAGTTGCCAATGGCAATTTTAATGATGAGATCAATAAATGTTGTTATTAATAGTTTTAACTACAGCACTTAAGCAGTCTAGTAACAAAATTTTTGTTACCAAAACTATTGACAAATTATTTAGTGACGAAATATTTTGTTATCAAATCACTCATTTTTTACAATGGTTGATTAGAAGTTGAAAGCAATATCATAGGTTATCTGAGCTAATCTAGGGACAAGCAAAAAATTAAAAGAAACAGAATCCTATGAGTCAATATTTGACAAGCATGCTAAACATGTGGAGTGGACCAAAATAACACTAATTGTTCTTCTATCATACTAATTGTTTATGGATGTGAATTTGTGGAACATTTTGAAAGAGTATTTGATAATATAGTCAAATCAGTAAAGGATACATTAATTATAGAAAAATATGAAGAAAAAAACAAAAATTAATTAAAAGTACCTGCAAATCAGGATAGATAACTAACTCAAACTTGCTAGGATTTTTTGGATTGCGAGGGTCACATGGCAAAACCACAGCCCAACTGAAGAATAAACAAAATGATGATTAGCATTTGCAAAATTCTTTGAATATGAAAGTAAGTTAATATATCCTCATTTACATAGGCATCACGCATTGATCAACAAAAAACAGTAAAGGTGAACTAGGAAATGGCTAAAATCATATACAAACATTTTACGAATCAGTAGTTGTGGAGCAAATGTTTCTAAGAAACCAGGTCCAAAGGCCTCCCTCAGCCATCCAGAGAAAAGAGAAATTCGGCTCTGAGCATAGAAAATTAGTTACAAATCACACACAATAAAACCAGGTACCAAATGAAGAGGAGTTATAGTATTTAACAGCAGCAAGCATACCTCAATGGCCCTGACAACTCTTAAATGACCTTTTTCTCTCGCCAAATCAAGAGCAGTATGACAATCATCATTCAGGACACAAGGATTTGCTGTGATATTTATAGAGGAATTCTAATCACCATGCTAGCATTGACTAAAAAAAAGAAAAAGAAAAACATAAAATAGCAGCAATGCAACTGACCTCCATGGGAAAGGAGGAGGTGGACCATTTGTTCACAGCCCTTTTTTGCAGCATGGTGCAAGGGAGTTCCCGCATAGCTTCCTATTTTGAAAAAGAAAAGGCATATATATTCACATGCAACTTCAGATGTTCAGTAATTTAATGAAAAGAATACCAAGATATTGAAATATAGCTGCAAGTGATTAAATATTGTGTCGGTAGAATTATATTAGAAAACACATAAAATTCCAAAGAAATTAGCTTTGAACCTCATATAAAGATAGAAAGTAACAAACACTTTTTGATAGCATGTTAACTTGAATAGGGTATAACAAACACTTTTCATGGTAAAGTCTAGGAAAATATTTAATCATCTTCAGACTCTCAGTTCCCAACCTACTACAACAGTATATTTCCATTTTCAGGCTCCCAACTTTTATTCTTTAACTAACAAAAAAATAAATCATCTGTTATAAATGAGGATTTCACCTATGAGTCTATGACTACAACCTATATATGGAAAGTATGAAAGAGAATAAGTTGTGGGAAATTTAAATCTGTTCCCCTCGTTTGGTAAATTGAGACTGAATCAAATGCCCATTCAAAATGGCACTTTTTTCTTCATTTGTCCTCACAAATACTGCCAGAAGAACAATTGAGCTTTTTTCTCTTGATTTAATAAAAAAGTGTGCATACATTAACTTTTCTTTTCTGTCTAGTTAACCTTTTAAGTAGTGTTTATGCTTGTCGAACAACAATTCAAATGACCTAAAATCAACATTAGTTCTAGGTTAAATTCCATGTCAAGAAGTTAAAGAATCTAAAATCAACTACTAGGTTAACAAATCAAATTCTGCAAAAGTAGCAGACAGAACTGCCAACGCAGCATTCATGATATATTATTGTTTAAATGACTTCCTCTGCTAATAAGCATCCTCATAGAGAACACGACACCTAACAGAAAACACAACAGCACATTCATCATGCAAATTTTACGTTTTGCCATCTTAGACAGAGAGACATGGTATCTCGACCTGTTTAACTCCCAATACCTGTTAAATAAAACCCATCGCATTATCCATCGACACGAACTTGACACTGAACATGTGGAAACGGAATTTTCATATGCGGCATTTCTCAATACAATACACCGAGAGACAAACCCATGAACTTTGAACTTGAAGGTCTCACCAGGCCTATAAGCGTTGACATTGGCACCCAAGTCAATCAGAGCTTTGGCAACAGGGACAAGATCATGCCTCAAGCATGCGACGATCAAAGGGGTCTTCCCTTCTTTATCTATCCACTGCACACGTTCATCCCGAGGTTGGACATAATTGGAATACCACACCAACTCAATCATTCGACTTGGGGCTTCATAGCGCTTACCTCAAGCCCAGCCCCTTGGCTGCGAAGCGCCCTGATCCCCTCGACGTTGCCATAGCCGACCTGCTGGTAGACCAATTCTTCCTTGGATGGTGACACTCCCATGGAATCGCAAGTAAAACGGAGAGAACCCGATTGAAGCCTTCAATTGAGTACCTCCAACCGAGGCTTCGCTTCGAGAGCCAAAACTCGAAGCCTGCCGGTTCCTCTCCCTCTTTCGCCCAAAATAATCGGCGTCGTCTGGCTCCGTGGGAGGGCAAGTGTCCGCGTAGAGAAGAAATTGACGGGATTAATCGCAAGCCGCTGGTTTTTCTTGTTTTCCTTTGCCACCAAGCATTTTAATCGGTCATACAACACAACCGCGTGCCGATGGGTACACTTCCATCCAATTCATCGTTATTTATTCTAAATTAATTAATCAAATCAAATATATTAAAATATTTTTTTTAAAGAGCAAAACATCGTGTCCGGTACCACGGGACAACGCCCTCGAAATAATTAATCAGATATGTAAGAATTAAATCTAAATTACAGTGTACTATACGAATTTTTTTCAAGGGTGACAACCCTAAGTTTGAATAGATTTTTATGAACATTTTTTTATTTATCTCGATACTTAATAAAAAAATCCTATAAGATCAAATCAGTCAACAACTGAATGCCTAAATTAAAAATTTTATAGAGATGTCTAGTTGATTAAAAGATGACAAATTTATATGGATCAATTCTCGACATATGTATGTCCTCGAGAAAAAGCTCCTCCTATCCTTAACCACTTGACAAATAATTATAAGCTGATCTTATAATTTACTTCTCTTCATATAAACCTGAGAATAACTACTAGAGAAGTTTAGAATAAGTGTAATTATATTGTAACAAATAGAATTTAATTACCTCCACGAGTTGACATTGATACGTGATGATATTATAATAAATCATGGGCACGATTTACAAAATATACAAAATTTATCATAGGTCACGAACTCCTATAAAAAGTCATTCCCTTCACTCCTTTTCCATCTAAATAAATCGAACTTAAATCAAATTTGAATGATCATTCCAATAATTTCCTTAGATTAAGGGGACATTTGGTTCTTTCCTAAGAATAAGAATCGGTATTCTTGAATAGGAATGGGTATGAGCATGAATATCACTCTTAAAAGTAATGTTTGGTTAATTAGCATATTTTCTATCGGAATAAATCAAAATTTCCTTTTTTACCCTTAAAGGAAAATAAGAGAAAAAATTAGATGTGAGAGAAAGATGAATGTGAGAGAAAAATACGATGAAAGAGAAAGATGAGAGAAAAAGTATGATGAGAGAGAAAGTGTGATGAGAAAGAATGAAGAGAGAGAAAGTGTGATAAGAGAAAATGAGAAAAGAGACTATAATAGGAGAGAGCATGATGAGAGAGAAAATATGATGTGAGAGAAAGTATGATGGGAGATGATGAAGAGAGAGAAAATATAATGAGAAAAAAATGAAGAGAGAGTGTGATGAGAGAGATTGAGGAGAGAGAAAGTATGATGAGAGAGAAAGTGTGATGAGAAAAAAAATAACAGTCAGTGTGATGGGAGAGATTGAGGAGAGAGAAAATATGATGAGAGAGAAAGTGTGTTGAGGAAAAAAAGGAGAGAGTGTGACAAGATATATTGAGGAGAGAGAAAGTGTGATGAGAGCGAAAGTGTGATAAGAAAAAAAAGAGAAAAGAGAGTGTAATGGGAGAGAATGAGGAGAGAGAAAGTATGATGAGAAAAAAAAGAAGGAAGAGAGCACAATGGAAGATGAGGACAGATAGAGTATGATGAGAGATAAAGTGTAATGAGAAAAAAAAGGAAAGAGAGTGTGATAGGAGAGATTAAGGAAAGAAAAAATATGTGATAAAATGATGAGAGAGAAAATATAATGAGAGATAACAAGGAGAGAGAAGTGATATGAAAGAAAAAATAAATTAATAAATTTTAATATTTGATATTAAGGGAGAAAATTTTAGTTTTAGGTCAAGGTATTTTTGGAATAAGAGAATATTTTGATTGATGAAAATAAGGTAATAGCTCATTGAAGGGGAGGTACATGGGAATGAGTTATTACCCAATTTCAATGATTCATTCCCTTATTTGTATTCTTATTCCTATAATCCAAACATTAACAATGGCAATCAATGATTCTCATTCTCATTCTCCACTCCTATTCCCCTAAACCAAACGCCTCCTAAATGATATAAGTGCATCTGCCTTAATTTGAATATTAATATATATCATATTTCCAAATAGTATATTATCTATATATTATATTAACATCTCTCTTTTATTAACATGCACTCACATTCATTTTTAGCATTAACATTGATTATTTATGAGTCTCATTATCTATTTATTTATTTTTAGTTTTTATATTCAAAATCTATTTTCTTAATTTTTGAATTTTTTATATAAAATCAGCTCATTAACAATGTTCAAAAAATTGAACAATGTTAATGTGTAGGTGTTATAACACTCATCTACTGATACAGCGAATAAGATAGGGTCCCCAAAGTTAGGGTTGAAGTCAAGAAAGTTTGCTGATGTAGCGGTCAAAGTCAAAGAGGGGTCAACACTCAGACCTAGCACAGTCACATGGCTTGGACAAATGCCAATCGGACCTTTTGTCCGATCGGACCCCGAGTCCCCAAAGTTAGGGTCGAAGTCAAGAAAGTTGGTTGATGTAGCGGTTAAAGTCAAAGAGGGGTCAACACTCGGACCTAGCACAGTCACATGGCTTGGCCAAATAGTATGGCTAATCGGACCTTTTGTCCGATCGGATCCTGAGTCCCCCCGGCTTGATGGAATCTTGAGTCATCTTAGTTCAATTCAGAAATGAATCATCTCGGTCTGATTGAATATACTAGACGTACGACTCGATCGGACTCCTTGTCTGAGCGGGATGTCGAGTCCTTAGAGAGGTCACGTCCTCAAGATGGTCAACATTCCCTAGCTAACCTGGACTCCTTGTCCGAGCGGATGTTGAGTTCTCAAAGAGGCTAAGTCCTCAAGATGATCAACATTCCTTAGATGACCTAGACTCCTTATTCGAATGGATGCTGAGTCTTCAAAGAGGTCAAGTCCTCAAGATGGTCAACAATCCTTTGCTGACCCGACCCCCGTCTGAGAACGAGGTCCGACCAGATGTTAGAGGGGACTCGGTCAACCTACCACCAAAGCATATTAATGGCTCATTAGTCCAACGACCTAATATTCCTTTTGATATTTGTGTAATCGTTGTCAGAGAATCAAGGAAGTATATCTTGGGCAATCTGTACAACGAAAGCTTCTACCGTGCAAAGCACAAAAATTATGGGTTTATTTTAGGAAAAAAATATGGCGTGTCTTATTGGTTGGTCTTATTTTAGAAATGCATTGATATTCGTGTAGAGAGAAAATAACAATATATTAGGGGTTTCCACCAATAGGCACAAGTAAGCTCCGCCATAGAGTTCACTGTTCTTCATTTCTTCTTCAACCCATTTATTTGACTTGAGTGTCGAAGTATCTATGCCGGGGACCCCTCCTTGACCCGATCACGGACATTTTCCTCTTATAGTTCTTCTCTTTGACACGTATGGTCGATTGCAACACCAGATCTCTCCTGCTTGGAATCTTCTCGTGGTCAACATCGGCGCCGCCTAGCCAGTGTGTCATCTTCTCTTATTTTAAACAAGATCAAATTTGGCATTGTCTGTGAGAACTTCGCCTACTTCTAAAACATGAAGATGGAAGGAGCTGGACGATTCACAACAATTACCTTATCGCAAGAGGACCTGGATTTGTTCGTGGCCACCAAAGCACAAAAGATAGCACAACAACAATAAACTTCTAGACACCCTTTGCCGAATGACCCAACATTCTTGGTGGCAGGACCTCACACCGAGCAGAGGATCAAGGCAGAAGGACCAATGAAGTTTCCCTCGATCTCTCCTCTGGGTGGTTTCAATCTAGTACTCGTACAGTCGAGTGGTTTTCCTCCCGTACTCCCATCTCTGATCGCATACCACAGGGTGTTATTCCGCACGTCTCTCAATGATATGGGCCGAGCGGAGAAGCCCCAGGGATCATGAAGATGCACCCGCTTAGGATCTGCAAAAAGGGAATGCTTTAGTCCCCAGTGGCTCCCTCGAACGGTTGAGTATACCATTCTCCTTGGAAATATTGAGGATAAGTTGCCACCCCATTTTTGACCCCTTGCAATTGGAGAGTACGGAGGCATAACTGAACCAGATGCCCACTTGCTAAAGTTCAAAAATGTGGTCTTCCTCCATCAATACATGGATGGTGTCAAAATACCGAGTGTTCTTGACTACTCTCTCGGGCTCTATACAAAGATGGTTCAACCGACTTCTAGCGGACTCCATCTATTGCTTCAAGGATTTCCATAAGGTGTTCCTCCACCACTTTGCCAGCAGCCGCCGATACCATAAGACAACGCTAAGTTTATTTACCCTCAAGCAATGACTCAAGGAGGCGCTAAGGGCGTACATCAAACGGTTCAACCAAGTGCCCATAGATATTTCCTTGGCTACTCAAGAGATATTGGTGAATTCCTTCTCCCAGGGGCTCACAAATGTGGACTTCTTCAGGTCCCTGATAAAGAAGTTCCCTAGGGATTTCGATCATCTACTGGGAAGGACGACCAAGTGCATCAACATGGAGGAGACTCAGTTTGCTCGAAAGAAGGATGTAGTTATGCCTACTCATGTCTCTACCTTAGAGCGCCAAGCTCCTCTCCCTTCTCATCCACACAAAGGATCTTGATCGAGTCCTCAGCCGCATCCTTACGAGTAGAGGCTAAACACAATTCAGCATGTGGAGGCTGTTCAGACCTCGTTCGTCGAGCTCTGCCAATGGGTCCATCCTTTCTGCACTTACCATCAGACGGGAACCCATAGCACTCAAGAGTGTTATAGGTACAATTAGGGGATGTGCTGAATGACTAATCAAGGGTTTAGGCAGTGATCACCGCCCCCAAATAACTAAAAGTATCATCGATAGAATGGATCACCCAGAAGAGGCCTCTGAAATATTGATAGGCCCCAGCAAGTACCCCAGCAATGAGACAATTGAGCCCTGACACAAGCCATTGTCAAGCCTCCACATCAACCAACCTAACAAGAAAAAAACAACTACCACGACAATGCTACTCGGGGTGACATAGGCATGATAGCGGGCAGGCTGACTGACAAAAATTCTAACCTAGCTAGAAAATCACACACTCATTGATTGGAAATTCAGTCTAGCCTAGAGCAGACACATGGGCGAAAATTAGTTTCGGTCCCAAGGACCTAGAAGGGATAGAAATACCTCACAATGATGTCTTGATCATCAAGGCTATTATAGCTAACTATAATATGTATCATACCTTTGTGGATATATGAAGTTCTGTCAATATCATCTTCAAGAACACGTTCGATCAATTACAGATAGAGGAGTAAACTTCAACCCATGACAACGCCCCTATACGAATTCATCGACAATGAAGTATAGTCGACCAGACAAATCCGATTGACCATCTCTTTGGGGGAAGAGCTCCTGATGAGGACCCACTGATCGACCTTCATTGTTGTGGATGCACCTGCGGCCTACAACATAATTTTAGGTCGACTGGCGCTAAATGAGTTCCAAGCGGTCGTCTATACCTTCTACCATAAAATTAAGTTCCCGATAGATGACTCGGTAGGAGAGGTGAAGGGGAGTCAACTGGTAGGACGCAAGTGCTATGCAGATGTGATCAAGACCGAAGTTCGCACAACTTCGGTCTAACTCAGGTCAATGTCATTCAGGAAGTGCCCCCAATGTTAATGTTGGTGCGGTTAACACTAACAGTCTAACTCAGGTTTTGATGAATGACAAAGTAGGTTAAGTTAGTTTCATTATGATCTAACACTTTGAATAAGTGTTCAGGAGAAGTTTAGCTAGGTCGACGGGCTGACCTGATAGCTGGCACGAAGCCTAGCTAGGTCAACGGGCTGACCTGATAGCTGGCACGAAGCTTAGTTAGGTTGACGGACTGACATGATAGCTGGCACAAAGCCCAGCTAGGTCGACGGGCCGACCTGATAGCTGGCACAAAGTCCAGACTGGTCGACAGGCTGACCTGATGTCTGACACGAAGTCCAGATGGGTCGACGGGCTGACCGGACGTCTGACAGGTAAGTTAAGATAAGTCACTGGAGGGGAGTGACTTGGTGAGTACGCGTTCCCCGTTCGAGGGAACAGTAGGTGTCGATCCAACTTAGAATCATTTCGGGAATCTAAGTTGAGATCGTGACTAGATTCCGGTCTCGGTGAGATGAAATCTAATTACTATTCTTTTACTATAACTGTGCTAATACTTTATTTTATAGGATAGTATAATTTACATTCACCTCGGATTAACGTTTTCTTGCAGGAAGTTGATTACTGGAAAATGGGGATCCGGGCGCCCAGAAGGGATCCGGGCGCCCGGAGTGCAAATCTTATCCCGTCGCAGTCGTCACACATGGAGCTTACTGGTTTGTTGGGCTATGTCACAGTCCAGGCGCCCAGAAGGGATCCGGGCGCTCGGAGCATCCTATATAAGGAGGTCTCACCCTGGAGCAAAGAAGAACAACGTCTTCTAACAACTGCGCTATGCTCCTGCGACGTTGCTTCTCCGACAACCTGCTAAAGTTTTCTTTCTTTCATTATTATCGGTATTTTTCTTAATAGTTCTTGTACTCAATATTGTAATCTGATTTTGCGAACTATTAGTGATTGCCCAATGAAAGCACTCGATGAGTGCGGACCTTGGAGTAGGAGTCGACCAAGGCTCCGAACCAAGTAAATTGATTTGTGTTAGCATTGTTTTGCTTTTATTCTTCCGCTGTGCTTACTCTAATTCGATACGATAATTTTTCAATCACTATTCATCCCTCTCCCCTCCTCTAGCGACTTTCACGATCCGACAGTTAATTTATGAAAAGAATGAGGGGGTGCCAATCCATCTAGGTCGATCAGAGGCCACCACTCAAATAGCGGCCGATTTAACCCCAGAGTTCAAGGCTAATCTAGTCACATGTATAACGTGTAATAATGACGTGTTTGCTTAGACACCTCAAGAGATCACTGGCATCTAACCTAGTGTCATGGAACACATGCTCCATGTCCTCTCGGACACTTAGTCTATCAAGCAAATAAAGAGAGATTACAGAGCCGAGCAAAATAAAATCATCTGAGCAACACATTCAAGAGGTGCAGTTTTTGAGCTGGTTGGGCAACGTAGTTCTAGTATCCAAACCTAGAAACAAATGACGTGTTTGTGTGAACTTCAGAGATTTGAATAAATCATGTCTGAAAGATTATTTTCCCTTGTCATGCAACAACCAACTAGTGGATGTTGAATTTTAGATTGAATAGAGTTTCTGAGGTGGTGGCATACCTGAGATCCCAACGATATTCACCCAAACTCGAGCATGAGGTGTAGTTCTATCTGCTAGTCGATCAAAAAGGATGTAGGAGGGACAAGTCGAAGATAGAAGTAATGAGACTTCCAACCTTTGTTGGAAGAGGACATTTTATCAAAAAAGACGGAACCCATCTGGGCTTGGAGAAGAAAGACACCCAGTTCAGATTTCTTTGAATAATTAAAATAGTGAAAGACGTGAGGGTAGAAAGGGATGCGGTATAAGTAGAAGAGAATGGTGACCCCACATAATAACCTAATGGGGTTGGGAGATAATTATTGGAGAGGGATGTGAATGTAGTGAGAAATTTTGAAAAAGAATGGGTGCAACGAAAAGCAAGACCAGCCATAAATTGATCTTTAAAAAAGGTAATGTAGCCGGCATGAGAAAGATTGGGACGATTGTGCCCTAAGGGTATAATAATGTGGTGGTCATCGGGGTGTTGATAAGTAAGGCGAATTTGGTCTACCTCCTCGCCGTTGAAGTCTGAGGTGGTTGAAGTATACCAAAGGTCGAGGATGGAAGAAGAGGGAATAGCAGCGCTGAAAAGCAAAAGAAGGAAACAGAGGAGGTGTGAACAATAAACTTACGAGGGAGAGAGGAAATCCTAAGCAATTGCAAGTAACAACGAAAAGGGTTGAAGAAGAAGTCACGGAGGAGAATGAAAAATAGATAGGGTTGAAGGGAACGTTCGAAACTTTAAAAACCCTAGTAATGCTCCACTATGGCCATCTGATCATTAGAGGCAGGACAGAGATGAAGAATCAGAGCCATTGAATTCGAATGATCGCTTGTCGCATCAAACCTTAATAGCAACCTGTCACTTCAGATATTCTTTCCATAAGCGCTCGTCATATGATGGAGAGATACTACCCACATTTATTAAGGATGAGAAATGATAATTATTATTATCATCAAAAGACGTGCTTGCAGCACTAAGAATTAATTATGAGTGGCATATCCTATTTTTAAGGTACAAGTATGGCGGTGGTAGAATAACATCAACTTGAGCCGAGTGACTAATCAGGGACTGAGTGTCCGATCAAAAAGCGAGAAACACAAAAAGACACAAGTGTTTAGTCAGTCAAGCTTGCAACCTCCTTCAACTAAACTTGAAGAGGAGACTTGTGATATGATGAATAAGGTAGAGTCCCCAAAGTTGGGGTTGGTTGATGTGACAGTCAAAGTCAAAGAGGGGTCAACATTTGGGCTTAGCACAGTCACATGGCTTGGCCAAATAGTATGGCCGATCAGACCTTTTGTCCGATAGAATCCCGAGTCCCTCCGGCTCGATGGAATCCTGAGCCATTTCCGTTCAATTCAGAATTGAATCCTCTCGGTCTAATTGAATATATTAGATGTACGACTCGGTCGGACTCCTTGTCTGAGAGGATGCTGAGTCTTCAAAGATGTCGAGTCCTTAAGATGGTCAACATTCCTTAGCTGATCGAGACTCCTTGTCAGAGCAGATGCTGAGTCCTCAAAGAGGCCAATCCTTAAGATGGTCAACATTCCTTAGCTGACCCGCACTCCTTGTCCGAGCGGATGTTGAGTCCTCAAAGAGGTCGAGTCCTCAAGATGGTCAACAATCCTTAGCCGACCTGACCCCATCCGAGAACGAGGTTCGACCAAATGTTAGAGGGGAATTAGCAGACCTACCACCAAACGGTATTAATGGTTCATCAGCCCAACGACCTAATATTTCCTTTAGGCGTTTTGTTTAACCGTTGTCAAATAATCAAAGGAGTATTCCCTGGGCAGTTTATATGACAAAAGCTTCTACTCTGTAAAACACAGAAATGGTGAATCTATTTTAGAAAAGATTGTGATGTGTCAGATTGATTGGTCATATTTTGGAAATACATTTATATTCATGTAGAGAGAAAACAATAGTATATAAGGAGTCTCCATCTACAAGTGCAGGTAAACTCCGCTATCAGAGTTCATTGTTCATCATTTATGTTCTTCATTTCTTCCTCCGCCCATTTGTCTAATTTGAGCGTCGCAGTACTTGTGTCGAGGACTTATCCCTAGCCCGGTCACTTATATTTTCCTTTTTTAGTTCTTCTCTTTGACACATAAGGTTGATCGTGGCACCAGGTCTCTCGCAGAGTCTTCTTACCGTCAAGATTGACGCCATCTAGTTGGCGCGTTAGCTTTTCCTATTTTAGACCATGTCATCCACATTAATTTATAACATCATTTAGGTGATTAATGTGATAGATATTATAAAACCCCGATATTAATACCAACGTGGATGTTTTAATAGTCAGCGCCGTTTAACTCATTAGCTGCTCTATTCATATGGTCGGATTATATTTTACATTAGTCAATTTAAATTTTAAATTAAAAATATTAGTATATTTAAAATTTATTTTTACATATGAAATATTGAAATGGCACGATATAGCGTCGAGCAAGACCAGATTTACCAGCCCTAGTGTGGCATCCTGGTGCTGCCCTGTTTCTCCGTCCCTCTCTCTCGCTCGCTCGTTCTTCGGATAGCCTGACTCCTTCGCATGGCGAGCCATCAGCAGCCGATCCCGCGGCCGTGGATCCTCGATTTGCTCCTCCCCGCCTTAGTCGTTCTCCTCATCGCCGCCCATGTCTTTGCGTTGGTATATCCTCCATTTGCTCCTCCTATCTTCTATTACTCTCTTTCTATCTTCCTTTGATGTTGTAGCTTCCCGTGTTCTTCTAGGTCTATTGGATCTACAGGTTAGCCACCGACAAGCAACCGCAGGTTGGCCCGCAGAGGAGCAAGGCCCATTGATCACCGTGAGTTTGCTCGTTCCATACCCGACGATCCCAAATATTTGATTTTTTACGCCTTTTTTTTTTCTTCTCTTTCTAGTGTGATACTTTAATCTGTTAATTTGTGCATACATGTAAGTTTTTTTTTTTTGGTGTGTGCCATTTTTATTCTAGAGATGAGCTGATCATTTGTGTACATGTTTTGCGTTTCAAGAACTGTTTTCGCACGAGAATGCCGGTATTCCTACAGGTGAAATTTGTTGCTTACTTTGCTAATACTTAGAGGAAATGTTGGACGTACTAGATGACTGACGTTTTTGAAATTTTAGCTGCTCCAAATAGTCATGTCAAATCTTGATGCATCTTGAGTTATTGTTCACCCATGTGGCTAAGAGAGAGTTTAACCTTAGATCTGACTGCTGAGTGATGTGTTTCCTTTTATTTATCACCTAACAAAAATTGTCAAAAGCCGGCTTGGGTCCTTTAGTAACTGCTGATCCATCCAGTTCTTCACTCTTTTAAGTGTCTAACTGGTAGAATAGGTATGTTATGGTCCTATTGTTCTGCTACTCCCTACTAAGTTTACAATACTTTAGTTGTTGTAAGGATATTGTGAAAACAACAAAAAGGACAGCATTAAAACGCTATAGAATGAACTTGTCTACTCTTTTCAAATGCAGAATGCTTGGATAGATTTTGTGGCCGACTGTTTTTTTAAGGTTAAAAACGACGGAAACATTATATTAAAAAGAAACATTATTGTTCTCATAAGTAGATAAATCTCAAGGATTTTATGATATTCACCTTTTATGAGCCTGCATGCCTTTATCAAGAATGAATCATGTCATGTTTTGATATAAGGTCTAAGCATTTGGTACTATGATTTTGTCTGTATGATATTTGAGGGAGAAACTAATACCAGTTTCTTACAAAATGTTAGCCGATGAAACTTTATATCAGTTCATGTCCGACACAACC
This sequence comes from Zingiber officinale, assembly GCF_018446385.1. NCBI lineage: Eukaryota > Viridiplantae > Streptophyta > Magnoliopsida > Zingiberales > Zingiberaceae > Zingiber > Zingiber officinale. Next base: position 137,286,031 of record NC_055993.1, read on the forward strand.
AACATCAGTCCTAAACTTTGGAGTTCATTTTTTATAGATTATTGGACCTCCAAGGACAATGCATATCCTAATAATAAAGGAACAATAAAATGATATTAGGCAACAGTCATAGTGATCCCTTAAGTGCAAAAAATAACCACTGAAAATGATAAATTAAATGCTGCCGTATGTATATTGTTTGATAATGGAACTTCCGTGCACTGACTTCCATTAGTGCAGTATGCCAATCTGCTATCGGCATTTGAAATTTGGATGGTTGTTGTACTTTGCGTGAACATGCCAGAATTGAGGATTGGGCTTCTAGCAGTGCTGCAATTTTAGGTACACTTGTTGGGAGGATACCCCAATTTCTTCGGTGCATTTTCTGTCCTTACTGACATTGAACTGGTAATCTAGTGTGTTAAGTTGACATGTTGGATAATCATTATACTGAAGGGGTTAACCTTGAAGACACCTGTTCTTTTTCCCCTCTTCTTGCTACCATTCTGCCATTCATGGTAGCATTAGTAATGTTGAACTAGTTAGTTACCAAGTTTCTGCCTAAATCATCACAACCGGACCATGGAAGGGTCATTAGACCATGTGGATATTGTATCTTCTTATGCTAAATTATGGTTTCAGATAATATTACAAAGAATAAAGAACTTTTAATTGTTATCTAATTCAGACTTGCTAGTATCTTATTCACATTTTCATCTTCAATTTTGACTTTTCCGCTTCATCGATTTCCTCTATCCTTCTTGGCTTAGATGTCAAAAAATGTGAGCTAAAGATTCAACTGAATTAAGTTTGATCTATGAATCTTGAAACAGCGAGAATCATCTCTCTCTCTCTCTCTCTCTCAATTAAATGATCTGAATTATACTCGTCGTTATAGCGAGATCTTTTTGGAAAGGTAAGTTATCTATGATATATGATGTATTATGCATAACTGGAGTTTGTTTTTGTGATATATGATGTATTATGCATAACTGGAGCTTGTTTTTGTGATATATGATGATGTTCATTAATATCCCTTCGTGTCTGTTGACATTCCAATTGAAATCTGTACCAAATGCTGTCTTATTTGGTATAGTATGCCTTGAAGATATTAAATGATAAAAGAACAGATCTACAGATCTACAAGCGATGAGATCTAAGGATGTTGTTCTTGGGTCGATTGAATCAATTGACTTTTGCCTTGTCCCTATGAGATAAAATGATTATTTTCTATCGGAATAGAAGGTGATATTGCTCACTTCATCGGTCCAGTATTGCTAGTCTCACGACGAAACACGGACAAATAAATCACCGAGGATATTTTGTCCTAATATAATGGTTTTTTTTACGAAGAATTAAACACCTAATGAGATATTTTATATGTTCTAAAAAATATCCTAAAATATATTAATGTAAATATTTATATAGATATCATGTGTCAATCTGTGACTATTTTCTGTATTGAGGAGGATTTGCACATTTCTCCCTATGAGACAAAATGATAATTTTCTATTTTTTATATCGAAGATATGCATAATGCGTCATCCTAGGTTGATGACAATATGATCGACCCAACAAAAAGCTATAAGGCAACCTCAAATTGGTACACCCTAGACCATCCCATAATATAAAAAAATTTGATAAATTTAATTAGTTTTATTGACTATTTTCTGGGTGATCAACTCGGTCTTCTAAATTTTTCATCAATTATTAGGTTAAATAAAAAATATACGTGGTGGGCAGTCCAACAACCTAATATTTTTTGTTTTTGTAGTTCATTTGGAGGAAAAATTTCTATAAATACATCATAATTGAGGATCAAATCATGGTGCCTAAGTGACAATTTAGATGTCCTACCGTGATACCATAGCCCTGGGGACAATTAAATGATAAACACAATTAGTCTCATTGACTATTCTTGGATGATCGTCTCGATCTCACGAAAGTTTTCCATTGGCCATCAGGATAAATTGGAAAACACGTGCGACGGTTGCACTTCCCATTTGGAGATTTTTTTTTTACAAATACGTCATAGCTGGGGATCGAACCGTGGGTGTCTGGGTGACAACCTGAATGTCCTACCGCGGCACCATAGCTCCGGGGACAAAAAAATATAGTAGGGTGAGAAAGAGGAGAGATGATTCTCTGTTCCACTTTTTTGGATAGGGGGATGCTCCATAATGTAATTGCGGCTGGATCGCGGTTGCGATTTAACCGTAATGGTTTGTGATTCCTCTCTGAGTTTACATTCCCATCCAGATTATAGTTTAGGTTGGGGTGGACGGTCGGAAGCTGTCGGCGGTGGACGGATGGCCGGGTTATCGGGCGCCGAGCGAGGGGCGGTCTTCGGCCGTCCACTCCGATTCAAATTATAATCTAGGTAAGAAGATGAATTCAAGGAAGAATCACAAATAATTACGGCCGGATTAAGGTCATGATCTAATGGTCGTAAATAATTACTATTGAATTGAGGTTATGATCTCACTGTAATTATATTATGAATTATTCCTGTCCTCTCAGGACGGTGCGATGGTTAAGACATGGGGTGTTACCGCATGAGGTCTTGGGGTTGAAACTCGGCGTGACCGAGCATAACCTCTCTCATGTCTTAGCCATTTGCACTAATGGCTAATAGCCGTCCGTGATTTACCTTTTCTGTGTTGGCCTAGAGATAGGTTGACGGAGACGCAGGGGTGAACGAATCGCTTTTTTACCACATGAATTATTCCTAGATTATTTTATGAATAAGAGGATCCGGTCTCGAGAACCAGATGCATAACATTGTATTTTGTTTTGTTTTTTTTTGTTTCATTTGCTCTGCATTGAAATATGAGTAAAATATATAGTTTATATTATATAAATATGGTACACGTTACAGGAATGGGAATATAAATGGGTCCTTTTGCCTCTCCATTGCCATCCAAACGTACAGCCCATACCAAAATAACGAAGCTAATGAATAGCCGTCATCTGTCTCACCGGATGTTCCTTGATCCAAACATCCACCCTGGGCGCGGGACGATGATGAGCGATAAGTTTCCCAAAGTCTGTTTTCCACACTGCGTAAATAGATATTTGTGGCTCTTGAATCACTCGTAGTGACCCATATGTGCTTTTTAAATTTATTCGGTGGTTGGTGTGAAATTTTTATTGAACCGGATAGAATAGGAGTGTAAACAAATTAAGTCGGCTCACGAGTTTTTCAAGTCGGTTTGAAAATTATTTGATTCGTATTTAAATTTATCGAATTCGAACTGAATTCGAACATGCTTGAATTTTTTTTGAGTCGAATTCAAGTTCAAATTATATTGTTTGATAGTTCGTGAGTCATTCGTGAGTTTTAATATTTTATTAATATAAGTTAAATATATATTAAATAAATAAATTTTGAGTCTTTTGATAATTATTTTCGAGTAATAATTTGAATAGTTCGCGAACATATTCGAATCTTTCTAGTCGAATTTAAATCCAAGTTCTAATTCGAATCGAACTCGAATTAAAAATTTTAAATTTTTCGAACTTTGAATTGAGTTTAAACTTGAATATATCTATTTCGTGGTGAATTTGAATTTTATATTTAGTTCGATTTAATTCGTTTACTCTTCTAGGATAGAACATGGAATCATGCGAATGAAGAGCAGAAATATTTGAACATGGTCCATTTAGCGCTTATGCTACTGCTGTTTTATTATTGTTACAAAGCAAACACTGGGAGGTAGGGCACGAGCGCGCCCTTGCAACCACCCCTTTTATCTCACCGACTATGCAGGAAACGCCAAAGAGTCAGCAGCCACAGCAGAAAGCCTGTCAAGTAAAATGTGAAAGGAAGCTATCAGAGTGGGACATCAGAACCGACATCCGACGCTGATGCACAAAATGTTCGTTACGTTTTTCAAATGTTTCACATACCTTCTGAAAGATAGATAAATGTCAATGATATGTTGTTATTCCATTTCTAAATGATTGTGAAATTGAGTCTATCTTGTTGTTAAGCGAGGTAGGGCTTTTTTTTTCTCTTCTTAAAGGAACAAAAGCTAGAGAATTCAGATCTACCCTTGTTGAATGAATGCCCCACACAGACATTCATTGAGTTCGACACCGGTCCATCAGTTGAAATGAATTAATTGAGTCCAGCACAAGCACAGAGATTAGGAAACACTGCTTGGGTTGGCCGGCCCCCCTCGCCCTCCCCCATCGTTCCCCCCATGCATGACCACAAACAGCCTGTCCAGCTACCCATCATCTGTCCTCCATTGCCCTCCTCTTTCTAATTCCTCCCCCCCCTTCCTACCATTACCCCACCCACAAAGAAGAGAGGAACAAGAGGAGAAAAGCAGCAGCAGCTCCTCCTGCTCCTACCACAGATCTGCTGCTGCTGCTGCTGCTGCTGCTGTTGTTACGACTTGTTGCCATGGGCTCCCTCCTGGAGAACCTCCCAAAGAAGCGGCTCCTCCCCACCGTGTCATACAAGGATGACCTGCCGACCTTCCAACCTCAGACGAAGCCGCCGCCGACGCTGATGGACGCTCGCCCCATCGGCCTCCGCAAGCGGATCTCCTCCTTCTCCGTCAAGATCCAGCCCCTCTCCGCCGACTGGGCCGCCTTCCGCCGCTGCAAGTCCGCGCCCTCCTTCGGCGAGCTCGCCGGCGCCGTCGGCCCGCTCCGCCGCTGGTGGGGCCAGTGCTGGGGTTGGATCCTCTCGCGGAAGCCGGTGTTCGCGGAGGACATCGAGATGAACGAGGAGGAGACCGCGATGCTGGGCTTCCAGCTCAAGGGCAGCTGGCGCCACCTCTTCTACCGGGTCCGCTCCGAGATCCGGAAGCTGGTCCGCTCCGACTGTCTCCCCACCTCGCTCCCGCAAGGCTTCAGGTACGATTCCTTCAGCTACGCCCAAAATTTCGACGACTCCACCGACCGAACACCACGCTGAACTCCACCTATCCGATCGATCCCAATTCCAAGGACCTATACGCGTTGTTATTGTTTGATTATTAATCCTATTCATGTCCGTAAGCTTTCATTCTTTGTTGCTCATTTAAGTTCTTTACATATGGCTATCTCTCTCTTACACACACGGACACACACCACCACCACCAACACCCAAATGAGAGAGTAAGTCAATTAAATCAGTTCCTTGTGCAATTGTGACTATATAATTTGTGGATGCTCGTTTTATTTATTTTTTTCTCTGAAGCTATTAAGCCAATTATTAATTATTATACCGCTAAAATAACGACGCAAACCATGGGATCGCATTAAATTTAAACGGAGCATCATGTTTGTTGATTCGTCATTTTTTTGGGTCATAATTTAATTCATAAACTCATAGATGATGTGTTTTGTTTATAAAATGTGCGGAGATTCTCCTGGCTGTAGTAGGGTTGCTGGTTTGGAGCTGTCTCGCCAGCTGATGTTCCAGCCATAAAACAGTCACTTCGTTTGAATATAGAGCTGGCAATTTAAAAATATTTTCTTTTTAAGTTATTCTCAATTAACATGTTCTAATATTAAATATGTTAGCTAAGTGATATGATCATTTTGCTTAATTAGGACTTGACCTCAACTCATGTTCAACTTAAAACATGCATACTCCATTGCTCCATATCACATTATACCAACAATCACCGCTAACTCTTTAATTAACTAAAGAACCACTTATTACGATCACACTCCATGTGCCTGAAAAGGATCAAACAAGGAAAGCTCACCAGCACAAAAAAGCTCATGCAGCGTTAGGGTCCAAAGGGAAGAGAGAAGCTAAAAGCTCGCCCACTTGAAAGATCCGTGGCCAATCGACTTCCGTTGGAGCAGAGGAACCAAAGCAAAAACAGAGTCAGAGTATCTACCAAAGTTAAGTTAAGAGGAGACAGGGAAAAGCATGCAGTTGGCATTGAGCAGTAATTAATTAAATCGAGGTTAAGGATACTGAAGAGGAGACGCTCCCACCAGTCGAGCATGTAGAGCCCCACTGTTACGTTGTAGAGGTGCAGCTTTCTGCTCGCCCAGTTCATGCTTCGGAGCTAACGGCCGGCGATGTTGCAAGAGGAGAAGATGAAGAGAAGGGGGGAGCTGGATGGGCGTGTATATATAGTGCAGTGCGGTGAGGGGAGGAGGGGCGGAGGTCAAATTTGAGTGCGGAGTTAGGAGGAAGATGGCCGGCGGAGGTTGCTGATGGAGAGGAAACCGATGCCGTGAGAGAGAGGTTGCGAGGCTTCCAAGGTTTGACGATTACTAGGGATTAGTTAATTAGAATTTGGATTTTCTCGAGGGTGATTTATCGAAAATATTTAAATCCGAACTGATTGTTCTAGATCTTTAATATAATACTAGTGTTTTAATATAATACTAATGTGATCGTGCACACGCGTTACATGTGTAATATAATAATATGATCCAAGTAATAGTGATGTTAGATAATCCCAGTATAATATAATAATATATAAATTATTTGGATCTTTAGTGTCAAACTCATGTAATAATGATGCTAGAGAATCCCAGTATAATATAATAATATATAAATTATTTAGATCTTTCCAGTGTCACCATTATAAATCAAGATGTCACCATCCTTATAAACCAAGAATTAATTATTTGGATAAGATTTATCAGACTCATGCAATAGTGATGCTAGAAAATTCCAGCAACAACGTCATGCGCCTATGGCCTGTGTACCTGCATGAACCTCCTTCCATATCTGTGGGGCCGGCACTAGGGGGCCGCTAAGGTAGCGGATCTACTTTTTAGAAAATCCTAGCAACAAACTATTATAACGGGTTTCCCTATGCAAAAAAATTATTTTAATTTAATATTATACTTGTTTTAGTAAAATAAATTAAGAAAAGTATATTTTTTAACATCGTCAGCCTAAAATATTTATAGAAATTTTTTTGATCATAGTGTTGTCAATTCTAAGATATGAGACTAAAAAGAACTATATTTTTTATATGAAACAACCAGAGAAAATTAATGATGAGAAAAATTCATAGTAATACGCTGTAGTTGATTCTCGAATTTTAGAGCACTGATCGTTTCGCTTGTGGAATTACTAATAAATATTAGAATTATTTTTAGTGTAAATAGAAAAAAAAAATATTAACGTAAATACATTTTAGGCTTCATCAAAATTAGTTAGTAAAGGGGGGAGATTTTTAATAAAATAGTAAGATATAAAAAAAACAAAAGATGAAACAAATGGTGATTAAATTCCTGAGCTAATTAAATTCAAAGTACGCCCACATTTCTTCTTAATTTTGACATCTGGTAATTATTTTTTTAAATAGACGATTAATCTGAAAATATTTAACTGGTAAACGGTTTAACTGATAAAAAAAATTACCATAGAATCAGATTAATTGTTTTATAATTAATTAACATAAATTAGATATCTAATACTAATTAAAAAATAGATAATAAAATAAGTACGCCACATTTGATGAGAGTACTCCATTTTTTTTTAAATATTTTTATTCTTAGTACGGGCGTATAGCAGCTACAATTAATAATCGGATTAAATACTATGTTTCATTTTGATCAAATTTATATATTAAAATATTTTCAATTAACTTAATTAAAATTATTTAAACTTTATTAAAATTATTTTAACGGATCAATTAAATCACTTTAAATTTTTTTGAAACAGCTACTTAATATGTAATATTACACTGTTACTGTGTTATAGCAGTACATTAGTGTAATAGCTACTTAAAAAATGATAAACTCCCGCTTAGAAGATCAACATCCTTCATTTTTTATTTGAAATTTTTTTTTTTATTAATACGTTATAGTTGAGGATCGAATCAAGGATACTGGATAACAATTTGAATATTCTATCGTAACACAATAATCCCGACGATAGTGTAATAGCTACTTAGATCGTTGTTAAATTAAATGGTGTATTATTATTGTTATTATTATTATTATTATTAAAAAAAGTAATTTTCAATAAAATGAACGATGACAATTTTGATCCAGGTTGGGTATGCTGAAAATATTACTTGGAATGATGTATTGCTCGAGAATGATATATTAATATGGCTTATAAAAACATATTGCTTATATTGCTCGGAAACACACATGATTAAACTCACTTTTGTTCTTTAGGAAATATAAATCTAATTTAATGATGCCTTAGGAAATATAAATCACATTTAATGTATTTTGACACATCTTGGAGAGTTGTTTCTATCTCACATATAAAGACTATCATTTGTATTATTTAGAGACCAAGATTATTTTTGAGATTAATATATTTCAACTTTTAAGTTTACTAGAAAATTTTTCTTCTTTATTATCTCTCTAAACTCTTGGTTGATTTTCTAGAATGATGAAGATTAATTGCGCCTTATGTTACCTTCGACTTTTTCTACGGTGTCACTTACCCTAGGGGTTTCTCCATGTCCATCTCAAAAAAAATGATTAATCAGGCTGGGTAACATCGAGTCTGGGGTGACCAGCTTGACCCCACGAAAAGTTTCCGACGATCACCAGGGTAAATCGGACAGCTCAGGAGCCAACAAAAAATTCCTATAAATTCGTCATATCTAGGGCTCGAACTGCGAGTGCTTAGGTGACAACCTGCATACCTTGCCGCTGCACCATAGCCCCGGAGACCTCCATCTCAAGACATTTAGAATAAAGGTAAATAACACATAGAAGTATTTAATTTTTATTTTTTTAGTTGACACTATGTGTATAGGTTACGTCAATTAATTTTGAAGATGACCAATCCAATTTCATAAAAATTTTCTACCAACTACTAAAATAAATAAAAAAGTGCTCACAGCGGATAACTTGTCAGTTCAATATTTTTAGATCAACTATCCATTCAAAAAAATTTATCTATTAAGTTATCATTTTTTAGTTAATACATAATATCTAACTATTTAAACTGACTAATTCACTCTACCCCTCTACGAAAACTTTTCATCATCCATTGAACTCAATTGGAAAGTACTTATTTGATCGTGGGACGACCTTTTAATTTTTGTTTTAAATTCTTCCTTAGAGGCGTTGCTTAATTTGAATGCGGGTAACGTGCTATTTTCTTCTACGAGAGGCAAATTTTCCTTCTTTGTTGTTATCCTACTCACGGCTTTTCACAGGTAGTTGTAACGCCGCAGACATCGACCGAGGAACATCGTTTCATACACGATAGCTTCATATGTGATTTCTTAATTTTCTCGTCTATCTATTTATTTTTTTTATTCAGCGACAAACTCGTGGATCTTGCTTTACTTTTTTTTTAGTTCTTTTTATTTTTTTTATTTTCTTTATGTTCTTTTCTAGTAAACATCTACTCTCATTTTTTTTTTACTTTTCATTTCCTTTTAAAAAAAATAAACACCGGTGAAATTCAAAATCCAAATGATCATTCATAATTTAAAATAAGACTTGAGCAATGTGATCACATCCACATCAATGTAGTTGACGGTGACCATCCACTATATTATTCAAATGATATGACACGTGGCACATGGATGATTGGCCATGTGTTTCCACAAAAATATGTCATTTATTTGAATGTGATATACAATATTCTAAATTAAGCTACTTTTAAAAATGACTTTTAATATTTTATTGATGCTAAATTATTATTGCAATCTTTTACTTGAAATAAAACCAAAATCAATCTTTTCTTTTCTGGATTATGATTTTTTTAATTATTTTAAAAAGATATAATTAATTCAAAAATATAGGAATATATTTTTTTTCAAATAAATTTCATTATTAATTTGTTAATCCTCCGGCGGACTCTTCCCTGCCCAGCTGGCATATATGTAGGAGTTTGTTCGAGTTCGAACGCGATTGCTCCTCTTCACATCTCTTTCTCCGCCGGATCGATGCAGTTAGCTGTCGCCGGCGATGGGCCTGGTGAGCACTCTATTGGGCGTCCTCGGGTTTGGAATCGGCACTTCCGTCGGCCTTCTGGTCGGCTATTTCTTCTACATTTACTTCCAGCCCAGCGACGTCAAGGTGAGCAATCCCTCGCTTTTCGCCGATTTTACTTTTACTTTTTCGTTGACTGATTAGATGGTTCGATCGGGAATTTTGTCTGATGGTATCATGTTGGATTATCGGGTTGGGAGGTATGAGTTGTGGGGGATGTTTGCTTCTTGACGGTTTCGGATGGATGGGATTGGCACTCTCCGGATGTTGGTTTGGGAGGATTTGTTGATTTCAGTTCTTGCTTAGTTGGTTGATTCTCTTCGATCATTTTGTACCTTGGGGAAACAGTCCTGATGGGGAAAGGCGACCTTTTCATCTGTGTTTTTTTTTTTCAAACAAGTTATGGGTTTGATCAATTTGCCGGGCATATTTAGGTGTTCGTGGAAAGCATCAAGTTTGTGATGCTCAAGCGTTTTTTTGTCTTCATCTTCTTCTTCTTGTGATGTTAATTACCTAAGCGTAATCTCTTAGTTCTGTTTCGTGGAAGGTTTTTGACAGTGATGGAATTGCTCGTTTCTTTCTCAGATTTTCCTATCAGACTAACTATTTTCCATGTGAATTGCTTGGTCAAGAATTGACTTTTATGTGGACTCTGTACACGTAAAATGTAGCTCTTCAGCATATTGACTGTTTTTTCTTCTCTTTTATTCGTTTATCATGCATGGATGATTCTTGTAGATTTATCACATGGCATGAGCAGGATGATCAATTGAATTCTAAATGAGTTTTCAGCAAAGTAAAATATCTTGATGTAATTATGTCGTTCTAGTCGAAGGCATAAACCATAGTTATGGATGTTCTTTGCAGGATCCAATTGTGAGACCCTTGCATGAGCTAGACTCAAAGACCTTGCAATCACTTATACCTGAGATTCCATATTGGATGAAGAATCCAGACTATGAACGAGTGAGTTTCCTACTATCCCTTGCAAATTGTTGACATGCATATATTGTCTGTCATTGGATGATTATCCCATCTATAATAATTCTTTTGGATGTAGCAATTGTTAGATCCTTCCTTGTGAAGAATCTTTGTCAACTATAAAGCTACCCTATCTATTTTCTTTCACCAGATGATTATCTTATTGCTTGTAGTTTTTTAGCTATTATATATTTGGGTATATAGCTAACAGGGGAATTCTCTTCCATTAGATGATCATGTGTATTTATAATGCTATTAGCTTGTATTAATAGTAATTTTATATGTGAAGAATCACCATTAACTACAAACTAAGGATCAATTTTCATATTTAAAATGGAAACATATATGATGTTGCTTAAAAAAATTAGTTTGACATTTTTTGAGTCTATGATAGGCATGTGTAAATTGTGAACTAGATAATTGTTGATCTAATTCTGTGGAGAACTAAACACATTTCATTATAGTGTATACTGCTTGTTTGTAGTTGAATTTAAAATCCTTGCCTAATCCAAAAATCACAATAATGCAATGGTCTTCAAATAAATCTTACCATTGCCTTATGAGAGCAAACCACCGAACTTTCTATTGCTAGTATTATTTAAAATTCATAATATCTCAAAGTAAGGTTTGAAATCTCGAGTGGAGCTAGGGTTTGGTTTAGCCGGCTAGAGAGGGCCGCTTGTGTTGAGTACCGGTGCCAGAGGGTGTGCTGAACACTACAAGTGGAGGAGAAAAGGGAAGGAGAGGATGAAGAAAAATTAGGCTTATGTGAATCATGAAAGCATGTGAAAGAGCAGAGTTGCCTTTTAAAGTAAGAGGTAGGAAGTTGCTCAACTTTAAGAAGCTTCAATAACCCCCACCTTGGTGAAAGGCTTTTTTGACATCCGTTGCAAGTCTTCCATGACTTCAAGCCTTCTGTGACCTTTGGCATGTCGCTGAATAATGAAAGACTAACACTCAAGCCTAGGAAGAATGGATCAAGCTCGTGAAAGATTTACAGTGCATTACAAAAAATAACCAGAGAATCACAGAATGATGGAAACTCCCTTACTATATTGTGGAACAAATGTGAAATGGTGAAAGACACTTGGTGGAAGACACACTTGTTGGTTGCTACTCGGAAAACCTAACGGTTCCACTGTACAAAAATTTTGTACAAAGGTCTGAACCTTTTCCTAGCTATCATGTGTTCTTTTAAATTAAACTTGGATCGCCTGCGGAACTTAACACGTTTGATCCTAAGTTTAATTTATTTGTTCTTTTAGGTTTAGACTCGGATCTCCTGCGGAACTTAACACGTTCAATCCAAATCACCTAGGTCACGAAGACAATTAAATATCTATTTCCAAAATCGGCTTCCAGTACTGCATGGCGAGACATTTGACCTTCTTGGATATGGGAGCAACCACCACCGACTAGACAAAGCCTTTTAAGGAAATTAAATATTTAACCTTCCCATAGTAACCCTAGGTTAACCGCTAAGAACAATCAAATCACAAGGAAAAGAAAAAACAAAAGAACACAACTTCGAAAACTAATTCGAAAAACTAGAATCGCATGCCTCTTGTATTTGGTATTTTTACAAAGAAACAAAACTAACATGATGCGGAAAACAATTATTAGTTATACCTTTCTTTGTGAATAATGACCTCTTGATCTTCTACCATATTCCTCTTCTAATCTCGGACGTTGTGTGTGCAACGATCTTCCGAGACGAGAACCACCTAGCACCTTCTTCTCCTTCCTTCAAGTTTTGGCCAAGCACAAAACTTCCAAAGGATGAAGAACCTTTTCCACCAACCAAGCTCCAAGGGATGCAAGCTTTCTCTCCTTCTTCTCCAAGCTAAGATCCGGCCACCACTTGATCTCCAAGAAAGATGAGAGGTTCGGCCACACCAAGGAGAGGAGAGAATTTGAAGAAGCCGACCACACCAAGGAAGAAAAGAGGGAGAAAATAGAATAGAGGTTGTATCCATGAAGGCACCCAAACCCCCTCTTTTATAATCCTTAGCTTTGGCAAATAAGGAAAATTTAATAAAATCTTCCTTAATTCTTTTGCCATTGAAAAGGAAAATTTTAATTAATTAAAATTAAAATCCTTTTCTTAATGCATATGGCTGGCCACATCAAAATAAGCAAACAAGGAAATTTTTCGCTAGAAAAATTAAAGTTTCCTAATTTGCTTCCAGAAAAATTTTAAAATAAAATTTCTCTTTAATAATCCCTTCATGGTTGATGCTATAAAAGGAAATTTCTATAATTTTAAAATTTATCTTTTCAACATGTGAATAATTTATAAGGAAAGTTTTTACCAAAATTAAAATCAACCTTTTAATCTACAAATAAGGAGAGAGATTTAACTCTTCTCTTAATCTTTTGTAGAATCTTATAAAAGGAAATATTTTAATTTTTAAACTCTCTTTTAAATCATGTATTCCACATAAGAAAAAATTTAAAATTAAAATTCCTCTTCTATTTCTAATGGCCGGCCACACATAGATTGAACCCATGCTTGGGCCGGCCACAATCAATCCTATCTAAACATGGTTTGGCCGACCCCTTGCTTGGGCTCCAAGCAAGGCTTGGCCGACCCCCTTTAGATGGGTGTGAAGGTGGGTATAGGTGGGTATAGTACTCTATAATTAAGGTGGGTATAGGTGGGTATAAGTGATATCATTTCCCAACTTATCGGGCTTATTGATTTATCAAACTAAATCTCACCCATTGATAAATTAAATAAATAAATATCAAATATATGTGCTTGTTATTATATTAGGATTAAGAGCACACACTTCCATAATAACTGAGGTCATTGTTCTTTTATAAAGTCAGTATAAAATAAACGACCTCTAATGGTCCTACTCAATACACTCTAAGTGTACTAGTGTAATTATATAGTTAAGATAAACTAATACCTAATTACACTACGACCTTCCAATGGTTTGTTCCTTTCCATCTTGGTCGTGAGCTACTGTTTATAATTTATAAGGTACTGATAACATTATCTTCTGTATGTGACACCGCATACTATGTTATCTACAATATAAATTAATTGAACAACTACAAATAAATGTAGATAATTTGACCAAATGTGATTCTTTATTCAAAATAAATGTCTACAAAAGCTTAGTTTCAGTATACACTCTAACAACACTTTGGTGACTCACATGCCTTAGGTATCACTCCTCACGCTTGTGAACTCACACTAGTTCACCAAGGTGTTTCGTCGATCTCGCTCAAAGATTATATTTAATTTTTCTTTATTTTGGTGAAATCAATCTTTAATTTTTTTAATTATATAAGTGATTTTCTCATATTAAAATTTTCAAATATCTTATATAAGGCATTCTAGTTAATTCAACTAATTCCAGCATACTTTTTCTTTGTAAGACTTGTGCATTTTTTGTCTAATGTTCAAGGTAAATTGTCAACATTGAAATCATCTTTGTCTAAATACAGTTGTCAAACATCATTGCTGCAAAATACATCATTTATGCAGTGATAGACCTTATTGCATCCAAATATGGTACATACACTAGTATATAGACAGCAAAACATATCCATCCATAATTTACATGATAAAGCTAAATAAAAACCAAATTATTGAAACATATAACCTGAATAAAAAAAACGTCTTTCATTTCCTAATAGTTTGAGGGGCTCTTAGTGTATATTGAACAACCATAGAGTCTTGGCTAGCTGATTATTTTCATATTGGATAAAGTTCAGCTGTCACATAAAGTGTTGTTTTTCGTCCAAAGACTTCAGTAGATTTAGTTTCATCTTCCACGTCCTAACTTCCTCATGTATGCATGATTGCTTTAAATTTTTCCTTGGAGAATGACCCATGAGAATTCAATCATCATAATTCTTTTTAGGAGCTGAAACTGAATTTAAGATTCATGGATAAGGTTAAATTTCTTTTATATCTATTTCTTAATATGAATTAGTCGGGTACAAAATTTTCTTCTTGGAACTTGTGTTCCTTAAATAAAACCCCCATAGTTGTACTTGAAATCAAATATTGAAGATTTTTAAACTTCATGTTATTGATATTTAGCCTGTTTGCAGGTCGACTGGTTGAATAAATTCATACTCGACATGTGGCCTTGCTTGGATAAGGTTCTATTTCTGTATGTTGGATATGATAGTGTATAAACAAAATAACAACTTTGAAATTGCAGTATGTTACTATGAATTTGTTATGTACTTATTATTCATTTTCCTATTGATGCAGGCAATATGCAATACAATTCAGAGTACAGTGAAGCCGATATTTGATCAGTACATTGGAAAGTACTGGATCGAGTCAATTGAATTTGATCATCTAACTCTTGGTTCACTTCCACCTACAATTCATGGTTTGTATCTCAAGTTCTCCACATAGAGATAACTGCTAATTATAAGCTTTGAACATGTAGGTAAAAGGCCAATGAAGAGTTTATTGGAACTCTTGTTTAGGTACTGATAGTTTACGCATAAATGATGCATGCCAGACTAGTCAAATGGATTTTAGCTTTTCCTAGTTCTGACTACTAGTATTCAGATCTAAATTCATCAAGCATTTGGTTGTCTTACTTACCATAAACTATCATGTACTTACTAAATATTTTGTCAAGAATGTTTTACAATGTTTGTTCACTTTATGTGAACACAAGAGAATAAGGCCATAAGGAAGCATCTGCAAAAACATACAGTTGGGCATTGAGTTTAGTTATAGCCTGTGACAACTTTTTCAACTTGTTGTGAAAGGGAAAAAAAATTGGCCTTACACCCACAAACACATCCTTGTTTTACCTCGCCAAGCTAGTACCCTATATTCTTTAAATTTTAGGATTTACCATAGAGATGCTTTTTAGGATTCTTTGTTGAGTTTTAATAAGCTAGATTTAGATTAAAAGTTTATTATGTGCTTGCCGATTTGTTTGGTTGGATTGTGGATTCCATAAGGGAGAAAGATATATCATTTTGCAAATTTGCTATGTCCATACTTTCTATCATCCTATTTAGAACAAGAAACTATTAAAACATTACAACTTTATATATTCATTTTACAAGGATAGAACTAAAGCTAAATTGTATTTTATTCTCCTCTATATAGGTGTAAAAGTTTATGAATCACAAGAGAAAGAATTAGTTGTTGAACCAGCAATGAGATGGGCTGGTAATACAAACGTGGTTTTAGTGCTTAAACTGTCCATCTTCAGAGTAACAATACAGGTCAGAAGTTTTTGACAAATACTATGTAAAAGTAGCCTCCATTTAATGATACCAATATGACAATTTTTTTATTTTAGCTGTTGGATTTACAAATATCTTTGGTGCCACGGGTTACTTTGAAACCACTAGTTCCAAGTTTTCCATGCTTTGCCAACTTGTCTGTATCTTTGATGGAAAAGGTAACAATATTCTTCACTTCGGACTGATTAAGTGTTTTCAGGAAACGTTTACTTCTGATATTTATTTGTTTCTTATATAAAACTGCAGCCAAAGGTTGACTTTGGACTCAAAATTTTTGGTGGAGATATAATGGCAATACCTGGCTTGTATAGGTTTATTCAGGTTGTAAATTTGTTTCTGGATAGCTAAGTGAACTTGTTATTTACAGACAGCTACTAGATTATCTGCCTTAATGTCATTTCGCAAATGAAATCATATTGATTTGACTGTTAGAAATTTACAATTAGTTTTATTTCCCGCTGACTATTTATTGTAACTCTTTTTGGCCACAGGATACAATTGCAACACAAGTCTCAAATATTTATCATTGGCCAAATCTTTTAGAGATACCTATTCTAGAGGGTTCAAGGTAACTTCTTGTTGGTGCTGCTCATATGGGTGATAATACTTCCATTATATAATTGTCTCCCAGTTTTCCTACTTCACCAACTACTGTTATCAAGTTATTTTCATTCTGCATGTGTGATTGTTTGTCTATTCTTTTTCTTTTGATGTTATTCATGTTATTCCTAGAATGTTGTATGCCTATACACTATCCAACAACAGGAAACAAAGATAAATGTGTGCTAGGTTTCCTAATTCCACAATGGAAATGGGTTTATTGTTCATTTAGCATTCCCAAAAGTAGAGCTTCATGACAAGATAGTGCATTAATAAACTGAGTCTTGATTTTCTTGACAAATAATGTTGAAAGTTCTTTTAATCAACCTAGCCTATTGTAGATTACCTAATCTGTGAATCATTTCTGGTATCAAGGTACTGTTGCTAAGATTTAGTTGGAAGGATTGGCTAAGTACATTTTATCTTGTCCTTGCAGTGCTGCAGTAAAGAAGCCTGTGGGAATATTGAATGTAAATGTTGTTCGTGCATATAATCTTCGCAAGATGGATATTCTTGGTAAATCAGATCCCTATGTTAAACTCAGTTTGAGTGGAGAGGGGCTGCCGTCAAAGAAGACCTCAATCAAGATGCGTAACCTAAATCCTGAATGGAATGAGCAATTCAAACTTATAGTAAAAGATCCAGAGACTCAAGTTCTTCAGCTTCATGTTTATGACTGGGAAAAGGTTAAAGTCCAGTATGCTTCGTCTTCTTTAGTCTTTGTCCTAAGCTGGTTCATTAATTCATCGTTTAGAGTTCTCTCAAGTCAATGAAGAATATGGATAACAAAATTTATTTAATAGCTAACTTTCATAATTCTTGCATAACATCTTATTATCCCTTTTATTCAATGCGATGATAAACTCTTTTAATATTGTTTTTCTGTTATTATGCAGGTGAAAATGCATGATAAGTTGGGCATGCAAGTCATTCCACTGAATGTGCTTATTCCTCATGAAACAAAAGAGTTCACTCTTGATCTTCAAAAGAACATGAACCCTAATGACCTACAAAATCAGCGAAACAGAGGGAAAATTGTAGTACAATTGACATTTGATCCTTTCAAAGAAGACACTAGTAGTTTCAGTAAGGTTTTAGATGAGAAGCTTAGTGGCATTGACAGAGGGATTCAGGATGTATCTGATAATGGTGGGCTGTTGTTGGTTACTATTGAAGCTGCAGAAGATATTGAAGGAAAGCATCATACTAATGCTTATGCAGTGGTTCTTTTCAGAGGAGAAAAGAAGAAAACTAAAGTAAGTCCAAGTTACTATATGATGATATCTATTTTCATGTCTATGGCTTGTGTCATCTTTTCCCTAGCATATTCAGTGTCTATGTGGACTGATTCAATCATCACTATTTAATATCCATGACCTACCATTCTTTTTACTTATCTCTTTAGCCCATGTTACGTATCTTTTCTCCTACAAGTAAACTTCAATTCGTTCCTAATTCTTGCACAGTTCATTAGAAAGTGACCATCATTTCCCTTTCATTTTCAAATATCCAAAATTATGACAAGTTGAGCCGACTATGTTGTGTTTATTTTGGTGAAGGAAGGATGGAAAAGAAATACAATAATTAAATTCTTTCATTTACTTGGAAGTATAAAGATGAAAAACACTTGATTAACCCCATTGCACTCTATTTATTGCCGGCCAAATCAGTGTTTATCTTTTTTCTTTCAGTTCCATCCTAATTAAATAAGATTAGTGGAATAGAATTGACATAAGAATATATTTGTTCATTTTCTTTGCCCTTCACTTAAACCATTTATTCCCTTTCTATTTCTTTACTTCCAAGTTAAAGTAGCCCTGAGTTCAAAGGTGTAACTAGTAGAGGGAGACCAAAAGAAAACTCAAATTAACATAGTTAACTTTGAGTTAGGAGATATAAATATTGCTAGTGATATAGGCTTCCATTTAGTTAAGCGAAAGAATAAAAAGTAGCTAACCTCAAATAGTAGTGACTAACATGGTCAAATGATGATGACAAGAATTTAAGACATGCTCGTCTTAGATATTCAAAATGAATACTTATGACTTCTAAGATTCTGTTTCCTTGCATAACATATAAATCATATATTCCAATTCAACTGTCACTCTGATCTGAATTCACTTCTTGATGTGAATTCTGTTAGCATAAAATTCCTTGTTTGTTTCCTCTTAGAAGTGTCAAACATGATAACACCTATGCTTTTCTCTTTTAATCACATTGACCAAGCTAAGTTTCCTTTTTCTGTATTAAACTTCCATTTCATTTCACACCCCCAACATTGTCTATGCAACACCTTTCATCTTTAGTCTAGGCATGCCCCTTTAAGGGATTTTTTCCTTAATAGAAATGAGAAGTTGAGAACAGGTGACCATCCATATTCACTTCATAGAGAAATTGAAACAATATGAAAAAAGTAAGAGTGTTGCATGATATACTATCCAAATAAATATTCAAGCTAAACACTAAATTCAAGCTACTATTTGTTAAAGTTGATTGACTGACCATTTATCTAAAGCTTAAGCTACTAGGAATAGGTCCAATTTTAAGGTGACATTTCATTTTCTATTAGCATGATTAGTTTGGTTTCTAAAGATCTCAGGTTATTGTCATTGGCAAGCAACTTTGAGAATGCTACAGTATCTCCAGAATGCTGGAAGCAAGTTTTTTTTTTTAAATTTTTTATTTTAGGATTGAGGACAACTCCAGATTGTAGGATACACTTATGTTGATTGGGCAGGTTCCTCTACAAATACACAATTCACATCAAGTTATTGTCTTCCTTTGAGTGGTAACCTAATTTTCAAAAATAGAAAGAAGCAAACTATTATAGTTAAGTCCAGTGCAAAGGCAGAGCATAGTGTCTGACCAAACAATTGTTTATTGAGTAGGGGCATACAGCCATGGAGCCAACAAAGCTTTATTACAACGACCAATTTGCCATAAGCATCGCTTCTAATCTAGTGTTTTGTTGGAGAGCAAATCACATAGAAATTTATTTATCAAAGAAAAAGTATAGTCGAATGCAATTGTCACCTTATTTATCAACATTGGTGCTCAGCTAGTAAACTTAGTAACTCACCTTGAGCTAACTTAAAATATATCTGCAATAAGCTAAATTTGTTTTTAATATATTTGAACTAGCTCTCGGAGGAGTGTTATGGACCAAAATGTAACTAGTCATATGTTAGGGATTTGTTTATATTATTTTTTATTAATTAATAACATAAATAGATAGTGGGAACTGCCTAAATAATTAATCTAATTTTCTGCCCTGTAATGAAGACTGAGAGAACTGAACCAAGGATGATATAAGAGACTTTAGCCTCAGCGCTGGACCTTATAAGTTTTAGTTGCCATTTTGTTTTCTTTAATTTATAATGATGAATACTGATCAGTGTAAAATAGATCTCAATATTTTTAAATTTATTTCTACATTTCTGATTGCATAAATCCTTTTTCCTTGTTTTTCTTCCACAGTTTAATATTACATTAGATTTAATATCCATGTTTCTGAATCAGTGTTTGTTTTCCGTTTAGATTGTTTCTCTCCATAAACATTATATTAGCTTGCTCATTCGCTGTTCACCTCAGGTTATCAGGAGGAGCAGGGACCCAAGATGGAACGAGGACTTCCAGTTTATGCTAGAAGAGGCACCAAAAGATGAGAAACTTCACATTGAAGTACTGAGCAAGGGAAGGTTTTTTAGCTTCCACTCCAAGGTTTGGCACTTGAGATATGAAGCTTCTTTCTCTTCCTCTTTCATGCTCTCATTCATTTTCCAACTGTTAGGAATCTCTTGGGTACGTTGACATCAATATTTCAGATGTTGTGAACAACGGGCGCATAAACCAAAGGTATCATCTCATAAACTCGCGAAGTGGAGTGATTCATATTGAGATGGAATGGAACACCACTTAACGGGACGTCATCAGGGGTTGTACATACGAGTTAAAATGTTATATAGCTCTGCAATCATGCATTTTTTATTTTTTGGTATAATTAAAAGATAGATGAATTTATAGCCTCATCACAAGATTGTTTATGATGTATCTGAATGAGAAAAACGATTACAGCATAAATTCAAACTAAGAAATGGAACCAAATTTAATATATCACATCCTACTTTATAGTTGATGTTTCTGTTTCAGAAATAGGTACCATTGTTCTTATTTTTCCATCTTTTTTCCAAGTTTCTCTAGTTGCCTTTCCACAATTTTCTCATTTTCTTCTTTTAATGATTTAGTGATAATCTTGACTTGATTATGTTGTGAGCTGACTGCACAAAATGATAAAAAGAAAAAGAAAAAAAGGCAGAAGTCGGTGAACTTTGCTACTATTTGTTCCATGATCTTAGTGAACTAAGATTGTTTCTTTCCTCATTGCGATTTTTTATGCAGATCTCTTCTAAATTATTCTCTTTCTGAGATTTCCTTGGAAATTTTTTCATTCAGTTGACCTGAGATTTGTTTAGAATTTCCAACTCATAGATGATCATTAAACTTGAAGGATGAACTCGAAGATTCGTGTTGTTTATGGTGTTGTAATCCTTTTTAAGTTGTATTTCACAAGACAAATTAACAACTACGATGAGTCATCTATTCATCCTTTTGGAGCTATTTGATCCTATAACAATGACACATTTACCATGAATTGACTGACTTTACTGGTATAATTGAGTTGGTATTTTGAAAATCTCTTCCATTTAAGAAGGTCGTTCGGTCATCTACTCTCTTCATCTAGTTAAGAGTGCAACTTCTGGCTTAGAGATGACAATGGGATGAGGCGGGGGGTGGATTTGTCATCCCCATCCTCATCTCCGTCTTGTCTTCATTTTTTCGGATTAGGAGATTTTTCGAATCCGAACCCATGAGGATCAAATCCTCATCCCCGTCTTCATTCCCATCCCCAAATTTAATTTTTATTATTATTATTATTATTATTATTATTATTAGTATTATTATTAATGATAATATTAATATCCATATTAATAATAATAATAATAATAATATTTTTAAAAATTTTAATATTAATATTAACACTATTATTAATATTTTTAAAAAATCTTATTATTATTTATTAATACTACTAATAATAATATTCGGGACGAATTCAGGATGAAAATAATATTCTTATATCCGTCCCAAATCCATCCCATCCCCATCCCCAAAAAATTAGAGATCTTCATCTCCGTTTTATATTTTTCCCGTGGGACTTCGAAGCTAGGGGAAAAATTGTCATCCGTGTTTGGCTAATAAATTAAAGAATCATGATCTAAAGGTTTTATCTACATTGAGTAAGGTTATACACGTGGAAATGTAGTTATATTTATCGCTAATAAAATATTCATAATAAGTATGATATTTATATTCAAGAAAAGATAAAGAACATTTTCCCCCAGACTGAACGTGATTAATTAAAAAGGAAAAAAAAGATTAAATTCTTTGGAGTGATAGAGAGATAGAATATTTTTAAAAAATAAAATAAAATTTACTTTTGTGAAACAAATAAAATTAATTCTTTTATATATATATATATCTATCAGAAATGATATGCTACGAACCAAAGCCGTGCTAACCACTGCAGACATGTCTTTCTGATCGGTCACCAGACCTATCAGGGAAACGATCATTTTCTGATCAGTCACCAGACCGATCAGGAGGTTCCCTGATCGGTCCCTGATCGGTCTGGTGACCGATCAGGAAGGTATGTCCATAACGGTCCGCTCGATTTTGTCCGCAACCTATATCATTTCTGTATAAACTAACTTAGTAGACAGGATGGTCAAATGATCTAAATGGGCCTGATCCTTTTCGTGGCCCAATAGCAGAGAGGATCATTAAATGGGCTTGAAGGAATTGTCCCAGCTATTGCCCTTCATGAGATATTCTAGAACCTTCTTCCTTCCCTGTACTGCGTTCCCTTCGTTTCCAGGAATCCCTCTTTACCGCCTCTATCGCGTAGCTCCACTTCCAGACGAAATCCAATTGCTCACCTCTCGTAAATCGTCGCTGATTGAATCAAGCCTTCGCGGCACGCGTCTTTATGGTCAGCAATTGATTTTGTCATCGATTTGTATGTTTATTTATTTATTTATTTATTTATTTATCCTTCTTGTGTCTCTCCTGTGATAAACGATCCTATTTCCGTAAATATGTTGGTGCTCCATGGAATATAAGTTGTTTTGTGTATAAATTTTTTTGTTTCGGGATCAGCGTATGTTCATCGTTCTTAGCTGCGTAACCCTGTTGTTTTCATTACCAAATCGGAGATGAAACCCTAAGGATCTCAAATTTTGGAATAATCTGTGTTACACTTAACACACCTGCCGTAAATTTAGGTTTTGGAAGATGATTAGTCTTTGATTAAATCCTACGCGAGTCTGATTTTGCATGTGGGGCATTTGACCTAATATTTTCAACTTCTCTCTGGATTTATTCAATCGCCCTTCTTAGTGTTTCATAATTTATGCATTAGTTCACATTGTTTGCATGATGTTTGGAGGCGCATTTCGTGAGTTTTATCTACTTTAAACTGGTCAAGGTTGCCATTTGTATTGTTTGGGATTTTTCCTTCTCTTAAAAAAAACTTGTCACTATGTTGTCCAATTCTACTTTAGTCATGCAATAACTCAAAATTAATATCCGATACTACAGGTTAGTTTGACATCGAAAAATGATCTCAAGTTTGTATCTAATTTGTTGGTTGGAGAATGTGGAATTTTCAAAGGTGATTTCAGGCAGTAGACAATCAACCCTATATATGGCACCTACACACACACACGCATGTCAAAGTGTATTGATCAATCAAAATAAGTTTACAATCATAAGTGGAAAGTGATAAGTAAATGCATTAACAGTACATTGCATCATATTTGTGACGGTCAGCTGATGGAATGAAATTTTTTGCCAATGACAACTAACATGCAATGAAATTTGAGACCATGGAGATAACTATTAATATGGCAATTAGAGACACTCTTACCAGGAAGGTATATTATAAATTGAAATATTTTCTACAAAATTCTAATTGAATTGACTATAAAATGGTTGTGATCTTGTTTTTGGAAGCATGCGAAATAGGATGGTACAAACAGGTGGAGCTGTGGAGCTAGTCAAAAATTATGCTGACACAGTTCTGTTTTGAGTGTCAACACAGTTGAACCCTGAGATGATCGGATCAATACTTAAACTGAAATTTACACCTTGCACTTGAATACAAAGTATCAGAATAAGGTTAATGTTGTTAGATAATTGTTTTGAAATTTTGTTAGGATTTTTTAAATTGGATGACAAGGGGCAAATATATTGTCTCGAGTGTACAAAGTGCAAGAGCTTTTGGTTTATTAGTATGCCCTCTCAATTTTTTTTACAGAGCACTTATGTTGCTCTCAGAGAAGTTGGATCTTTTCTTAGTTTGTGTGGAAACCCAAAACCAACATGAAACTTGATTTGATTGTTTATAGAAACCCATTATCTACCTTGTATATGTCAAGTTTTACATTTTCTACTGTTTTTAGTTTTTCTTTCTCAATATCTTAAGTTAAGATCAAATTCATTCATTGAGTTTGAACTGAAATTTTTTAGTACTGTTGCTTTTGTGAGTATTCTCACTTCTGTACCGACTCTATTGCTGGATACAGGCTGCAAAACTTATTGCAAACTTAATTATAATGGGTTCTGGCATATTGGGTAGGGCTGTGTTGCAAGCCTACCGTAAAGCATTGGAAAGTAAGTCTTTCACCTTCTTTTTCTTCTTTCTTCAGCATTATTTCAATGAACATAACAATGGTTCTTTGTTGTCCAAGTGTTATTCAACTACTGTACATTTCTTTGTTCTTACCGAAATCATTTCTTTGGTGGAAATATCTTTGTGAATGATATTTCAAATATTTCCTTCACATCTCACTATTATTCTAGATTTCCAGCTAAAGTTTTTTTAATCATAATTGGAACACTCTTTCACATAGAGTTAAAAGTGGCAGGAAAGGCTCAAATTATACTTCTCATAATTTTTAATGCTACTCCTATCGGTAAATATGATGAAATGGAGTGGCCCAAGCCTCAGTTTTGGAATGATATACAATTGAGCTACATTTCATTTTAAAATTAAATTAAGGACTTGGACACTGACCCTCTTGCTTTGATATTATATTAAATTTGATCAAGCGATTATCTATCACAAAAGCTTAAACTTTTTAGTTTAGTGAAGAATGGTTCAGTTTACATATTCTTAATAATTGTTAAGAAATCAGTTTTAGATACATAAACAATCTCCTAGAACTTCAGATGGTGATTAAAAAATTTACAAAATGTTGATATAGATGGATTTAGTTTTTCTGATCATCATTCTTGTTACAACACATTATGTAAGGGATAAACTTGTGTTCTCTTTTGCACATTCCACAAAACTACTACTACAGGTTAATATAATTTGCCTAGTGAAAGCGATAATTAAGCACTTGGTTGGTCACTGTAACTCAAGATGAGAGCTTAAAGTGCTAATGTTGTGCTTTTAGCAGAGATGTTGCGAGGGTGTTTAAGCATTCGAAGTTGAAATACTCTTCCTCTCTTCCATTGATCAATATTTAATTTTCTGCAATGAAGATGTGAATTTAGGTCTGTTTTGCATTCTGATTAGTTGACGTGTAATCTTCTCTGAAATAATTGTGTTGTGCTTTTCAACCTATTCCTTCCATTTGAAATTCCTGGGATGCATCCATAACAAAGAGCACTATGTTCTTTTGAGTGGATACCCTGCATTGTAGTGCATTTAAGCATAGAATTGATTGGCTGACTTCAACTTAGATTTTGGTCTCAACATATGCCTAACTTGTAATGTACTGGAGCTCATAGATCAAAAACTAACTGTGCAAGGCCACTATTTTGCACCGTCAATTTTTAGTAAGATATGTGTTCATTTCCCAACATGTAAATGGCATAGATTTATGATCATTTTGGACCTTTTTCTTTCTGAAACTACTTTAGATGCCAATAAAAATGGCGTAGCTCATGAAGCATTTAATAATATCCGTCGAGCAAGTAAAACAATGACTGAACAGGAAGCTAGGCAGATATTGGGTATCTCCGAGAATTCCACATGGGAAGAAATCATGCAGGTTTGCTCTCTCTTTATCTCACACACACACTCATATGCACATTTGAAGATGTTTGATTTGTTATGCAGCGATACGATGTTTTATTTGAGAACAATGCTAAAAACGGTAGCTTCTACCTTCAATCCAAGGTTCATCGAGCAAAAGAATGCTTAGAGAGTGTTTACCAGAAGCAAAATCAAGGAACTAGCTGAATGCCTTATTTTTCTGACATGGCAACTCTAGTTGTATTTTATTTTATTATTATTTTTTTTGTCTTTTTTGTATATAAGAACATTATGTGAATAATGGGTACGAGTACCTGTAACTCATTATTTCACTAAGTAATGGGTTCAAAGACCCATGTTTAATATTTGAGTGATCCTTTGTCTGGTTGAATGCCCACTTTTCTGCAAAAGACAAAAGTAATGTTTAAGTCTTTGCCGTATTGTTTAAATTTGAATTCATTCATGGTTGGATAGTTTTTTTTTTCATGGAACGGAA
This sequence comes from Zingiber officinale, assembly GCF_018446385.1. Taxonomy (NCBI): domain Eukaryota; kingdom Viridiplantae; phylum Streptophyta; class Magnoliopsida; order Zingiberales; family Zingiberaceae; genus Zingiber; species Zingiber officinale. Next base: position 137,312,313 of record NC_055993.1, read on the forward strand.
CGGGATAAATAGCAAGATGTTTTTAGAAAGTTAATTCGATAGTTCATAGAATAAAAGTAATTTATTTTAACTGGGTTATTTTTATATATAATCTGATTTTATCAATTTTATAATACTTTTTCTATCATTATTAATAAAATTTTAACTATAACAAATTTTGAAAACTTAAATAAATTTCGTGAAGCTAGAAATATTTCAGGTGTATATAAAAAAGGTTGGTGAATGTTATTTTCTGAAAATTTTTAAAGGAGGGCTGTGTTTAGGAATAATGCAAATTTGTGAGATTTTTCTGGAAAAATAAAATAAAATGAGGGGTGTATTCAATGTTAGGACTTGTAAATACTTTGAATGACTTTTATAGAATTTAAAAATCTAAGTATATTCAAAATAGATTTCTATAATGTGTAAATACTTTGAATGACTTTTATAGAATTTAAAAATCTAAGTATATTCAAAATAGATTTCTATAATATTCAAAATAGATTTTTATAAACATTATAGAAATCTAGTGATATTCTTAAATTTTTATAGAGTTTATAAAATTATGTGGTATTCAAATTTGACTTTTTAAAATTCTATGAAAATTTTTCAGTATTCAAAGTTTCAATAGATTTCTATAGATTTCAAATCATAATTTTTTACAAATAAGTCATTTCTTTTTCCACTCCTGAATTTTGATTATTTCTTTGGTCTTAAAGGATTTGTCCTTGTTCAACCTCTCGACAACCTGCATCAACCTCTCAGCATATATTTCATACGAAGCTGAGAGTCCTCTGAAGTATTTTGTCGAGTGCTCTCGCCATGATTTCAAATCATAATTTTTTACAAATAAGTCATGTCTTTTCCCACTCCTGAATTTTGATTATTTCTTTGGTCTTAAAGGATTTGTCCTTGTTCAACCTCTCGACAACCTGCATTAACCTCTCAGTATATATTTCATACGAAGCTGAGAGTCCTCTGAAGTATTTTGTTGAGTGCTCTCGCCATAGTTTATCAGAACAGAAGTGGAATGACCGAAACGAGAACGCCTCATGTAGTTCCAAAGTTCTGGTAAATAATGTGGCTTGCTTTGAAACACCGTTCTGTGACGTTATAATGGCAAATGAACTGATCGGAACGGTTAGAACGAAATGACAATCGCTTGCAGTCTTTTCTCCGGCGGCGGCTCATGGTGACAGGCTATCGACGGAGATTTTTCTCCTATTGCTCGTAATGGGAAAGAATGAGGAGTGTCATCCGGTGAAGCCTGCGGTACATCAGAAAGGAGGAAAACCAGTGCCGGACTTGTGATTTTGGGGCATGAGGCGAGCACAAAAAAATGGTGCCCTCAAAGTTTGACATTCATATATTTTCCAATCAATGTAAATATAACAATATTTTTAATTTTAGAAATAAAAGATAAAAAAAATATCATCCAAAATAATATGTCATAAGCAAATATTAATATAGTCAAAATGATCCAAACAAAATATAAAATTCATCTTCCGGACCAATATATGTCACTTGAATATTGCTCGCATCACAGTTTTAGAAGCAAAAGTATTGATTAAGTTAGCATAATCAACTTTCTCAACCACTTTTTTCTCGATAGATAACATAGCCAAGTCATTTAGTCTTTCTTGCGACATAGTTGATCGAAGATAAGTTTTGATCAATTTCAACTTGAAAAAACTCCTTTCAGCAGATGCAACTATAACTGGTATAGTCAGCAAAATTCGATAAGCAATATAAGCATTTGGATAACAACTATCCATTTTCTTCAAATAATTCAGCACATCAATCGTTCTTTTTGATTCTCTTGGTAATGAGTGTCTTAATAACTTTAGTTCTAAATATAAATCTGATCCATCAATATCAGAGTGTCCATCATGTGTTAAAGACTCTTGAAGATTGACACATGAGTGTAAGAGACTATTATCATCAATATACTTCAATCTCTCCAAACTAAATAAAAATCCAAATGTTTCTTCATATTTTTGAAATTGTTCAAACCGAGTTTGAAGTGAAGAAAGAGCTTGATCAATTATAAATAGGAAGTAATTAACTCGAAAAGATTCTTTAGGAGACTAGGTTACCTCTTCACTATTGATCTCATCAAATTGTCTCTTTCTTCGGATGATACGTTTTTCTCGAAAAATAGGTTCAATTCCCATTTCACTTGCAATATGTTCAGCTTCAATTAATTCTTGATCAAATCTAGATTCTCTAAACTCTTGGAGAGAAGAAATATGTCCTTTTAATTGTCTAATAGCAATATCAATATCCATATTTTCTGCTTGGAGAAACTTACTAACAGTGTTAATCTCATATAACAACTTATACCAAATTACCATTCCAAATACGAACTCAAAATTCTCAAGTTCAAATGATGGCAAACCCTCAGCTTCACTCATTATTTTTGAGTCATCAGAAATGTTTGCCAAATCAATTAAAGCATCTCGTATTTCCGAAGTTTGATCTTTTATGGGCTTCACGCTGTCAACATGGCTTTCCCATCGTGTTTGTGATAGTGGCTTGACTGTAAGACCTTGCACATGATCTTTGAAGATTTGCCACCGCTTGGTAGAAGAAGAAAATAATGAATATATGCGTTGTATTACACCGAAAAAGGACATTATTGCTTTTGGACAACATTTCACCATATCACATAATGTGAGATTAAGACTGTGACATCCACATGGAGTGTAGAAAGCTCTAAGATTAATTTCAAGTAATATACTCTGTACACCCTTATATTTTCCTTTCATATTAGATCCATTGTCATATCCTTGACCTCTTATATTATCAATGTCAAGTTCGAGATTGTTTAAAATATTTTTAAGCTCTATAAAAAGCCCAAGTCCTGAAGTTTCATTAACTTTCAAAAATCCAATCCAAAATTCTTCAACCGCTATTGCATTTTCTGAATCATCCACACATCTAATTACAAGAGGCATCTGCTCCTCGTGACTTGCATCTGGAGTGTAATCAAGTATGACAGTGAAATACTTTGCATGTTTAATTTTTGTAACAATTGAACTTCTTACTTCAGCCACCAACATCTGTATCAATTCATTTTGGATTTTGGGTCCAAGATAAGTGTAATGAATCTGTCTTTCTTAAACACGCCGAAAGTGCTCCTCCATTATTGGATCAAATTCAGCAATCATTTCAATTAGCTGTAAAAAGATTCCATTATTCTCAACATAAAGCTTCTCATTATCTCCCCGAAGTGGCAAGTTATTCTTCGCAATTCTTTGCACAACTGCAATTATTCTCTTTAATACTTGTTTCCAATGTTCTCTCTCCTTGTTAATTGCTACTTGTATATTTTCATCAATTGTCTTTTTCTTTCGAAGTTTTCTTTCTAATTCAATCCAACTAGTCATGCAATCAATATGATCTTTACTAGTTTCATGAAGACTAAGACATCGATTGATATTCTTCCAATCTTTGTATCCTTCATCAGTCAAATGACCAAGTTTCATTGTGATTCTTTGAGTCTTGAATAACTTGCAACAGAAACAAAAGATCTTGTCCATAGAAATAGAATACACTAGCCATCTTCTGTCACTTTTCTCACCATTTGGCAATTGCCTCTTATAATGTGATGGATTGAAGTGTCTACCGGTGTTATCAAGAGGAAACAAAATATCATCATCTTTTCTAGGACATTTTTCAACTAGAAAATCCCCAATATTTTGCATTTTGTCCCAATTTCCTAGATCATCAACATTTAAAGGAAACATGATCTCTTGATTTATATCTTCATCACTGTTATTTTCAGGCATATTGACTTCATCTTTATCATTTCCATATTATTTTTGGTCTTCATTTTAAAGTTCATTCAATTCACTATGTTTATGATCATTCAACTTATTATCAGTGTCGTCCTGATTCAGTTGTTCAGCTACTTCTGTTTGCTCTGCTTTTTGGTTGTTAGTGAAGTACTTATTAAGACTTCCTACTTGGCTTTGAATTAAAGCTTATTCCTTTTGTTTTTTCTTCCTTTTTTCTACTCCAGACAATTGTTTTCTTATAGGAAACATGTTTGCTAAAAACCTAAATATTAATCTTCAACAATAGTTCATAGATTAAAATAGTTCCAACATTTAAATGCATAAAAAATTCACCAAATCATAATATGTGTAAATATTATCCTGCTAAATCATACTCAAATTTTTATTTAATATTAAAAACTATGGTGGGCTAATCATATTCTTCGAGCACCCCCATTCAACCAATAAAGAAATAAAATAAAAAGAAGAATTGATAGTAGATTCAGAGAACTAGAGAAGTAAAGTGTCATCTCAAGAGAACATAAATAGAACATACTATTGTATCTTCCTCTTTCCCTTCCATTGTCTTTAAAATCTGCACATACTCTATAATCTCAAGCCCTAATTTATAAAAGTCATGGTAAAAGAGACATTAAAGAGAAAAATTGGATGCACAATGTATCAGAACCACTAGAGTCGAGATGCAAGATTTCACATATATTGTTAAGTTGGAAACATAGAAAAACAAGCAAGATGCCACTGAAAGTTTAAAGTTCAATGCCTATATATTGATTATGAAAATTGTTAAGTTAAGTGATGAAGATAGTAATTTTCATCAAATAACTTGCAAATCAAACCATCCATGAATAGTATTTATATTTGCCATTTTTCTTACTTTTTGGCAGCCAGCAGCCTATCTCCCTTTTCCAATAGCAGCACCAAAAAGGAAAATTAAAAAGAAACCTTGAAATGAACAAAACGAAAAATTTTAGGGGTCTGAGAAATTTACTTCCAAGCATAGCACAAGATTTAGCAAGGACACAAGTCACACAACTCACCGATCTTAAGAAGCAGGAGCGGAGATGATCAAGAACAGTGCGAGCGATTAAGTAACTGTAACTCAGATCACACCACTGGAATCTTTAAATTTGATTGGCGCAAACTGCGGGGGAGGCTAAGCCGTCAAGGTGAGCGGAAGGTGAATCAGCCGTCGTTGAGTCGCCGATGGAAACAGGGGCAGTGACGTAAGCCGCAGAGGTAGAGCTGATGGCAAAACGACGGAGACGGCTTGCAGCACTTTTGCTGTTTGGCCAAGGGGCGAACAGGATGTGGTATGTGGAGAGGAGAAGCAACAACGTTTAGAGCAAGGAAAAAAATAAAATTAAAACAACAACAGGGGCCACAACGTTTTTTTTAATTCATATTTGTATATTAGTGTTGATATGCTATGCCGCAGCATATCAGATTTTTTTAATTATTTTTTTAAAATTTGAATTAAAAAAATTAATACTTCTTTAGATAAATCCATAATACATAAATATATCTCCTAAACATATTACAATACTCCATAAATATTTAAATTTATTTCATTTTCAATTTTTCTTTTTACTAAATACTATAATCCCACTAGAAAGTCTAAACCCTAAGGTAAAATCTTTTAAAAAAACAGCTTAAAAATTATAATCTAATTGGGAAACATGAACCCTAAAATAAAATTTTTAAAAAATATTTTAATTAATTTTTTTAATTCAAAATTTTTTAAAAAATAATAACAGACAAAATCTATTACTTTTTTTAGATTTTAAATTTAAAAAAAATCAATATTTTCTTTTATATATCCCTAAGCCATGAATACATCTACTAGACACATTACAATTGGGTCATTTTTAATTTTTCTAGACTAGATTTATTTCATTTTTAATTTTTCTTTTTATAAAATACTATAACCCAATTAGAAAGCCTGAACCTAGAGTTAAAATCTTAAAAATAAAAATAGCTTACAAATTATAACCCAATAGAAAAACCTCAACCCTAAAATAAAATCTTAAAAAAATATTTTAATTACTTTTTAATTCAAAATTCTAAAAAATAATTAAAAAGAAAAAAATTAAAGCTCATATCCTGCGCGACGTGCACAATGCGCCACTGTGCAAGTCGCGCAGGATATCATATTCCTCGAGATATATATATTATATATATATATAATTTTTTTTTAAAATTTTGGTGCCCTTAAAATTTGGGGGCCTGAGGCACTTGCCTCACAATTTATATTAAAGGTCCGGGCATGAGGAAAACAAACAAAAAAAATTGTTTGAGGCTGCCGATGATGCTTTCGTCAGCTACTCAGAAGTTGGTCGAAGTCGAAGTTGATTTGGACGGCGGTACAGAGAAATGAAACTTGAGACATTAAGTTTTAATATAAAATATATATTAATAAATCAAATTATTTCCCAACTTAATTAATAGATAATTTAATAAAGTATAATGAAATTAAACCCTAAAAATATTCTATAAAATTTATTTAATTTTTAAAAACTCCTAAATAAATTTTATATATTTATTTTAATAATATTATTACTAATCAAATTAATAATATTATTATTAATTTTATTACTAATCAAATTCATCAATTCAACATTTTATTAAAAGTTTGACCAAATTAAAGGATTGACTAATATTTCATGATAATTTGGACTAAATTTGTAAATAAAAATATTTAAAATTATTTTAATATTATTAGATTTAAAATTATATTATTAAAATTTAATTTTTAAAATTATAAAATGAGACGTTATCCTGTTTTTAGTGAAAATAAGATAAAAATATAAAAGTTGAAAAAAAAATTTATAGAGCGATCTTTATTGTATTGACAATAACAAAATTAGAATTGTTTTTTTCTCGTAAATCTATAAGATTCAATTTATAAATATCTATAAAAATCTTGCTAAAAAATCTACCGACTTCGTAAAATTCTTTTCCCAACTAATTCTATAGAATTTTTATTCCATAAAAATCTATAACTCTATAAAACTACAAAAGGCTATCCCTAGAGAAATTTCCTCCGTCAGTCTCATCGGCGAACAGCGACAAGGGAAGCGAAGAAGGCGAGCGAGGAGGGGAGGCGAAGATGATCGAGGTAGTTCTCAACGATCGGCTGGGGAAGAAGGTCAGGGTGAAGTGCAACGAGGATGATACCATCGGCGACCTCAAGAAGCTGGTGGCGGCGCAGACCGGCACCCGTGCCGATAAGATCCGTATCCAGAAATGGTACAACATCTACAAGGATCACATCACTCTCAAGGACTACGAGATCCACGACGGCATGGGCCTCGAGCTCTACTACAACTAAACTATGGTAAAAAGGTCCGCCCTTCCTTTCTTTTGTTTAAGATCGCTAGTAATTCTCACCTGTTGGCTCACCATAGCAAAGACACCATGATTTCATCATCGATAAAAGAAATCATGTGATTCCTCTACAGATTGATTGATGGATTTATACTATTAGGGCTTTGTTTTAGATACCGAATAATTTCAGATTTAGGGTTGTCTAGGGCATAGAGATTGACATTATTAAAAATTTAGGAATTGAAATTTTATAATTTTTATCTTATTATTCTATTTGGTATTTTTGTATTATATACTGTTTCTTATCTTCGTGCTATGTTGGCTGTCTGATGCTATGCGTTTCATGGTTCATCTCCATGTGCTTCATACAGTAGTTATGTATCATATTCTTCCCCCTGTTATACTTTATGAAATTATGATAGGAAGGGAAAACAATAAAGTACCTCCGGCTTGGATATGTGAACTTCTTAGGCAAGCCCCTTTCTTCTTTTGCTGATTACCATCCTTAGACTAACATGATATTCTCAACAGAGTGAATTGTACGTTTTGTGAGGATTAGATCTTCTCCAAGCATCTCTTTTTCTGGTGTCAAAGTGCCTCAGTAACTATTAACTTTGTTTTAAGCAGCCATCTTCTTTTCCGTCATTGAAACAACCTAATTCCTGTTGTTCCCTTTCTCAACTTTGCCACCAACTCGAAGGTTTGCTGATCCTTGTCTAGCTAGGTCTTTATGTTTTATTGGTCCAATTAACTTATTTATCCTTATAGACACAGGAACTGAGCTGTATCTGTGTCATTTCCTTCTCCATCCATATGTTGATTGAGTCTTTTTATTTTATTAGATCTAATCACACAACAAGTATGCTGACTTTCTACTTGTTGCTTGATCTTCTAAATTGACTGTCATGGCTGTTCTTTTGACTAGATATCTCTTTCATTTGCAACCCATACTATTGTTGGCTGTCTAGTTGTCATCTGACTCATCTGTAAAGACTAACTTCTGCATCTCGTGCCCTTTGTAGGCCGAGCAGCAAGCAAGATGTGTCATTTGGCAAATCTTATCTTACCATTCAACCCTATTTTAGACTATAACATGTCTTTATCCCTACAACAATGCTGAAATCCTTTGTTCTTTTGCGTAATGTATGGGCACTGATGTGATGGACTACTTATGAGCAATCTCCAAGTCCATCCTATGCTTATTGAAGTATCTGTCTTGAAGGTCGTTATCAACCTCATGATTTTAAAACTGTCTTGAAGATTGTAATCAATTATAGTCTAACCTTAAATATCTTTTCGTTCTTTGTTTTGTATTTTTTATGGCATGTTGGACGAAGATAATATCTATCCCCAGCCTAAAGGGAGAGTTAGAATTATTGGAGTTATTATTAACAATTATTAGAGTTACAATTATGGATTAAGTCCATGGTTTAGTGAGTGTGTATTGTATATAGGTTCTTTATATGGTTTCAAGTATTAATTAGCATCAGTTGGCATGGAAATCTCTATTATTTTTGTTTTGACCAATATCAATACTTGGCTTCAAGTGTTAATTTGTATCAGTTGGCATGGTCAAAATGGATTCCGATTGCTAACCAATATGTTACTTTGTCACAGTGGTAAATGCATGTTGCCCATGATAACACAAATTTAGAGGTACAACCAGGACAAGACCTATCTTGGTTGTCAGAATTGTTCTAAAAGGACAGATAAGAAGATTCTAGGTACAGGGAGGAATTGAGATCCTAAAATGAGAGAGGTGGGAAAGAGAAGAAGCACTAATGGACGTTGAAACACTAAAAAGAGAGGAGAGAGGAAGAGAGGCACCAATAGTAGCAAAGAGGAGTACCACTGAAGTTGGAGAAACTGGATGAATATGTATCTTTTACCTATAGATGTTTTAGATTTGTTTGTACTAGTCCAAGTCTTAACACATTGGTTAATAGAGTCCAAATCTAACTCATTGGTTAATTGAGATATATTTATGGTCAGGTATTGAATTTAATTTCAACACTAGATGTCAACATTATTTAGTTAGTATTGAATTTGACAAATTATAGGCTTATTTGCTTATTTTAGGATGCTCAATTGATGACACAGTTTTGGTATAACGAAAATATAATTATCAGGTGAGATGGTTGTTATATTTTCATATTTTTTGTTCTAAAATTACTCAATTGACTTTGTAATTGGTATAGGTAAACAAACTAAGTAGATGAAAATTATGGGTTTCAAACTCATATAAGTTATTCTCACATTGCTTTAAAGTATGCCGAAGTGTGTTGAGTGATGGTATGACAGCACTGAAATCGTTTCATTTTGGCTGGCAATTAGAACCCCACACAGAATGATATTTTAAATCTTGATCCTATATATATATATGGTGTAATAATTATCTTTATGTAACAATTGGTAAATAATAAAATATTGGATGGATGGATGGATATCCTCACTTGCCCATTCTAATTGCCATGACTGGTTCAACCAACTGGATCGGGTGCTTGAACCTATTCATCTTGTCCATTTTGCTCGACCTGACTAGCTCACTTGGTTCAACCTACCTACTCAAGTGACTAGCCTAGCCTAGCCTAGCAAACTCGATTGGCCAGTCTATCCAGCCCAATGTAGTGACAACTTGGGCTGCCGAACTTGCCTGGATAGATCAATCTAGATGGTGGGTGAAGGGTGAAGACAAGAAGGTTATTGATAGAGTGAATGACTTGCAAATGAATGAGAAGATGACTTTTCTCTTTCTCAAAGAAAGTCATCTTCCTATAAAAAAAAATGTGCATGTTTTTCAATTTCTAAAATAAAATTTTGCATTAACCGTAATGTTTCATTGCATTAAACAATGAAAAATTCATAAAATATTTTTCATTAAAAAAAAAGAAGCAAAGCCTAAACAAATAAAGAGGGATGAGATAGAAAAGAACAATTCTCAACATGTGACAGAGAGAAAAGAAAAGGATTGAAGAATGGTCCATTAGTCTTTTTTTTTGTTTGTTTGTCTTTTTAACTATATTTTTGTTATTGCAACCTTCCCATCTTGCTGCTGCTTTTAGTCATTCTTATTTTCTTAATAATTTTATTTTTACATAGAAATCTTGGACTAAGTCCACAAGTCTCCTTACCCTGCTTGCAACTAAATCTCTTGCTTTGTCGCTGTGTATCACCGAAAGTACTCTACTAAATAAAATGAACTCTTGATTTTGCCACTAGCCAGCCCCAAATAGTTGGGTCACATATAGATTCATGATCATGATAGTGTGATGATGATGATGAAGAACATGCGTCATATTACCCCTACAGCAGCAGCAAACAATCAGTTGCCATGCTGATTTCCAGTTTCTTGAATTTTCGGCTTGTTCATACTTTATCTAGAGTGTCTGATTTTTGTTTTTGTTTTTATTTTCTCACTTTACGTGGTAAACAAAACTGAAGGTCGATTTATGTCATTTTAGATTTCAAATAAAAGTACTTTTGTACGAACTATTTAACAAGTTCTTTTAATGCAGGTGGTTGCTATATAGATCTGAACCATTCGCTGGATGAATGATATGAGTAAGAGAACAACTATCTAATGCTAGTACTTTCCATGACAAGTGGCTATAGTGCAATACTATCTATCTGCTATAGTGCAAAAATATCATCCTGAATGGAATCTAATAAACATTGAAACTTATGCTTGATTTTTGGATTGCTTTTGTGACCTTTTACTGCAAGTTGCTGTGGGTTTATGCTGTATTCTGCTTGGCAACTTGTACATCTCTCTTAACAGTGGCTAAAACAAAAAAGTTCCCATGACAAACACCTCACACATGAAAAGCGTTCCGTTCCTCTCATAAGTTTTGTGACAAGTCTTTGTGTATTTTGTTGGAGCTTTATCTTCTACCAAGTCACATGTTTTACTTTCGAATGGAGTGTTTATTGCATAGATTTTGTTCTATATCATTACCTATATTATTGAGGTATAGTATTCTACATCAATGATAATTATCCTTGATACTTAGCGCTGCTGGTGTGGTTTCGGCTTTTCGCTACAATTTAAATATATATATATATATATATGGTATATGTAAGCTAATCCATCAGATGCCGGCTCAGCGATCGGCCGATCCGGTCCGGTTCGGCGCAGCAGGTCCGAGACATTGACTGGCGGTGGATTATGAACCCCAGTTCCCGAAGAGTCGGCAATTGACTGATTTCACGGGCCGAACCGGTCCCGGTCGACGGGGAACGGAGCCCGAACCGGACATCCTGACGTCACCCCTCCTTGGATCTTTAAACGGCACGCACCCACTTGCGTTAGCTGTCTTCGCCTGTTCAAGGTCCAAATGTCCATGACTAATTAATTAAGGCCCTGAAAGCAAGGCAGGCATCGTTGGCTTCTCGGTCACTAATAAATGCCATCTCGTTTGACCGGTTGAGTTGACCCAGCAATACAAAATGGTGCAATGATTAAGCCTTTAAGTGAATAATCAAAGGATTTAGGTTTGACTCTTAGCTACGGTTTAGACAAATTAAATGTAAAAATAAAAAACAATATACAACAAGACTCGTATTTACATTTTGATTTGCATCTTTTGGATTTCTTGCTGCATCCTGTCTCATGGTGTAATGGCAACGTCGATCTCGATTGCCCGATACCGAGGACGGGCCACACGAGACGGCGCCAAATGTTGCCCGGTGCCCAACGTGCCCCTCACGTGTACCGCCATTATTTAAATCCTCCCGATCGGGTTTCCAGAAACAGCAAGAGACTTCAACAACACTCTTAGGAGCAAGAAGGTAAAATTATTCCAGTGAAAACAATTTAAGTAGGGTCCGATTCAAAACAATTGAACTTGTTTCTTACGGTCTGTTCCCTGCCAAAATCATTGGAGTTATTGGTGTACAGAATAGTCAACCGCAAAGATGCCAGTAGCAGTAATATGATGAAGGTGCGGATATTCAAGCTACGGAATTGTCACATGAGCAAAGAGTATCCTGGAAACATTCGCGGTTTAGAGAATACAACAGAGTAGAGGAGAAGAAGGTTTCTGACTACAAATCTATTCGGACGGGCAAAGATTCGACGACGGGATCTCATTCGTCCAGCTCCTAGAGGGTTTCCGCGAATCAACTGCAGCACTGCACATTTGCATTGAGTAGTCCAGCTACTACCAATCTGAAAGAAACAAGCACAATGGAAAAGTTCAATGAATCGGATATAAAAACTTTTCCATGAACTAATTTTACCTTCCACTGAATCATTTAGTAACTTAGTTTTGGTTAGTGTGTAGTTTTTGTAACAGCCCTGATGTCATTAGAATTCAAATTGGATTTTCGAGCATTCATTATACTAAAAGGTACCAAAATCTAGAGTGGCCTGGTTTCAATGACAAATGCATTATGAAAATTACTATGAAGTATCATGTTTTTGAGCAACTGTGACAGATTTCTCGTTATGAAATTGAAATGATGGAGAAGAAAGCCTTCATTGAACTTTAAGTTTACTGAAATAGAAAAGGACTCCACAAAGGAAATTTACTGCGATAAAAAAAGATTTGACATAGGAAAAGTAAACATATACTGTTGGCATGAACTTCCCTACCTTCCGATGTTATTACGGCCTGAATCTGTCAATATTGTGAGCCTTCTTGCTGCTTTCATGAAGTCACTGCAATAAAATGATAAGAAGCATAAAACCAGCTTATCGGAAACACATGCACATAATCCTAGGAAACAAGCATAGTCTGTCACATATAAGCAGATTAAAAGTAACACACATTGGTATCTCCAACAAATTAGGAAGATCGTAATGACAAATTAACAAGAATGTAACATGATAGATTGTCAGATCTATGACAGTAATGGAAATGACACTACACAAATACACATTCAAAGTGGAGAATTAGGAGATGTGAGCTAAATCTAGAAAAAGTTTATTAAAATTGATAATAAGCATTAATCTTTAAGCCAAGGTCTAACCATGTTAAGTGATCACTATATTGAAGTAGTATAAAAGGACAGCCCATGCACGAAGCTCCCGCTAATGCGAGGTCTGGGGAAGGGTTTGTTGTACAACTCAAATCCGTAATCTTTAGATCACACAGCAACAACTTTACCGTTGCGGTAAGACTCCCCTTCACTATACTAAAATAGTATCAATTATGAAAATAACAATATGCATAGAAGAATAATAAGCAAAAGTCTGAAATTTTAACTTAGAAAACGTTCAAGTAGAACTAACAATCAATTAGGGGAAAATATCAACAATAGATATAAAACATTAAAACTACTAAAGAAAGAAGCAATTGGAAGATATTTTCAAGAGAGACAGAGCACCCTGAAATGTCATTTGGGTTGGGACTAAGTCCATGAGTCTAACCTGAAAGGTTCGTCTCCTGTGCGTTTAACAACACCAGCAGCATCCTTGTAGATCACATGGCTCATCATCTCAGATTTTTCAATCCCAAACATATCAGCTAGCCTTCCATATAGTTCTTCATAAGAACCAAACATGGATAAATCAAGGGTACGACCGACATCGTCTGTCTCAATGAAAACCTTGCAATGCCCAGTTTCCAGGCCAAGCCCTGACACATTGCGGTCCCTGCACCATTGGAATCCACCATAAGATGAAATGACAGGAGATGCATTCTTATTGGTACCACAACCATCACTATCTGATGTATTCATTGTTTTCTCCATATTGCAGCCAGAACTGTTTATGGTGGCCCCAGGGGACACAGTTTCTGCCGAGTTACTCAGAGATATCTGCTCCTCGGTCAGTATTGGCTTCCCAAAAAGCACTAGTTGTGGAGGTTTACTGTTCAAGGAGCTTTTTGTGCTCTTAGTATTACTTCCAATCGTTAGCAAACAAGATATATTGTTATCAGTGAGAGGAGTCTCAACAAGGAATCCAGAAGACATTCTAGGGAGGGAAGTGGAGCGATCAAGGTGGTGAAAGCCAGCATGGAATAGACCTGTCTGCAGTTTGTTAAGGTGGAGATCTGATAAAGATATACCAAATTGGGCATGCCTGGCTCCCTGTATGCCTGCAGGAATATTATCTGGGAAATAGCACAAAGGATTTGTGCTGTGAGCTACAGCGTTCCCAGGGAACACTGGTGTTGGAAGTTGGCTTTCTAGAAAATCAGGATGTTGGGGAATGCGGAGTCTTTTCCTTGGAGGAGAGAAAGATGCCGGATGGATGGGAGGGATACTCGAGACCAGTTCAACCAACCATGGGTTCACACAGTTTACATTTTGTAACAAATCTGGTTCATCCCATGTCACCTGCAAGACAGTGTAAATGGTGGAGGCAATTGAAATCAAGAACATAATAGAAATCATGGAGAAGATGCAAAGTTATCAGACAAGTCAATTCAAATACTCGGAATTAGAAAAACACTTGGATCAGAATGGCAGGACAATACATAAGCTGCAAAGACGATGGAAAAGTTCTATCCAGAAACAACAAGATGAAGTGAAGAAAAACTATTTTGCATAATGTATGATACACAATGAAAACTTAGGAAAGCTTAATATTAGTTAATTAGATACCAGCACATCTCAACTTTAGGAGGAATAAATCTAGAATGCGCGGAAAATGAATTATTATTTACTTTTGAGCTTTCCTTTAGTTTTCTCCAATATTTCTATTACAAAGCATAAGACAGACACTTAAGCTCAAATAGCAATTATGCATCTGCATGAGTTCATGAAAACCCTAGTGTCCTTGATTGAAGATTATGTTTCAACACAGATTAACAAATAGACAAGTTTTTTTTTAAAAAAAAAGTAAATTAGGATGAAAAATATCATAAGTACTTTACTCAAATGTGTTGAGTAGGATAGACAAGGAAAAAACTTTTAAGATCAGGAAATAAATAGATTATTGAAGGATCTTTTTTGATAATGTTATATGCCAAGTCCAAATAAAGAACCAAGATACATGTTCTGGAACACTAAATTTAATTGTCTCACCATGTTGATATTAAAATAACATAATTTATCTATTCTGATGTTATAAGCATTAACCTGACTGTCCAATGTCTACTACACATCAAAGGGATAAGTAACTATGAGATCACTGGGGTAACACTGATAAAAAAAGACAATAAATAAAATAGAGAAAAATAAACTTACAACTATCAATCAGTTTCTGCTACAATGCACAAGTCATTGCTCAGACTTTAATGCATCTCATAGAAAAAGAATTCCACAACATCATGAGGCTACTAATATAGTCATCACATAAGGGTAACATACAACCGTCGAGCATGAAAACAATGAAAAAAGTAGTAAAATCAGATGAAAAGTTCAACAATCATATTAAAACACCAAAAGACAAACGTATAACTATACTTGCAAACAGTTCATACTTGTTGCATAAAGAGGTTACCTGCAGAAGTCTCCAAGGAGAATTAGGCCATTGTATGGGATCTACAATCTGAACAGAAGATATAGTTCCCATGAACCAACTAATCCTCGAAGAATCCTCAGTTTCAAAGGCCATCTTAAATCTCATACCAGGACACCACTTGGTCCTCATTGCTGTTTTCACTGATGCAGCTTTCACACAAAACTCTGGTGTACTTGCTCTGGGGTAGTACACAACCTCAAACGGTTGTCCACTAGCTGCAAGACTTGCTGCCTCAGTTACAGAATCTGTTCTCACCCTGCCACTCACCCTCAAACCCGCACCATTTACATTTCCCCTCAATAATTTACCTTCCTCCTCCCTCAGAAAGACAGATAAACCTCCATAGTTGGATGCCAAACTCCCATTTGGTGGATTCCATCCAGAATGGATCTCTGCACCTCCACCAATCCCACCTCTTTTAGCTCGGCGTATTCCCACACAAAGATCTCCCCCTTTCTCTGTTCTCAAGAACACAATTGAATCCCCCGCAACTAATTTCTTCTGGTTGACAAAGGTACTCCATCCAGTAGTGAGCAGATGCCGGCGAGGTGTGCCCCTGTATATATGCCTAAATTTCCAAACCACACCATGCACATCCTTTGCAAACACAGTTTGCACAGGAGGGTCAGCCGAATAGTCCAACCGTGGGAAGATTGTCTCAGCACAATAGCGAGGAACAGAGAAGCCGCCACCATTATTCGCATCTGATTGAGTTAGCGTTTTAGCAAAAGGTTTTTCTTGTGAGTCAACACCATTGATACTAAGACCCAAACCATCATCTTCAGTACAATCTGATTCGTCGGGTCTCAGAGGAACCATGCAGATCTTAGCAAATACCTCGTCAGTGTCTGAATCGGCCATGAATTTCACAGCAGTCACACGGCAAGGTATAAGAGGTGGGATCTGCTGGGAGGTTCCAAAGTTGGGAAGCTCCTGGGCGTGCTCTGCGTGACCCTGAGGAAAATAGTAGACCTTGGCGTTCACCACTGGCATCTGAACAATTCCGCCAGCACAGGCATGCCATAGCTGGGAGTCCAGGCACTTGACTGTTTGCTTCATGGGCGATCCTTTGAACAAATTGTCAAATGTGATCATGGGAAACAACAATCCGAGCTAGTCACCAACTCTGATAGAAAAACGAAAAAAAAAAACAGAGATGAAAAACCTGCTGGCTTCAGGAGCAATTTACAGATTAAATAGTAAAAGTAGGGGGGATGGGGATTATTCTGAAGATCTTAACCTAAAGGGCCAATCGAAGTTATCGAACTTCTGTCCTGTGCACTGTCAAAGACAAAGAATCAGAGGAAAAGATTAGCCAACCAGCTAAAAGATCAAAGTAAAAAAGCAACAAAAGTGTGTTTTTGATACCTCAAAGAAAAGAAAAAAAAATCATCAATCAACAAAACAGACCAAAGAATCAACAAAGCAAAAGCAACCTAAACGTAGATTTTGACAGAATCAATTAAAAAAAATAACTTCCTAACCTTTTTTGTACACAGAACTGCTGCGATCGAGCAATGAAGAGAACAAGACAGAGAGACGCAACCAGAAAACGAAATCGCAGCAACTCAATTCAAACACCCAGATACTACACTCCCGAACCCTACAAAACCCGCACCTTCCGCATCAAACTCTTCTCCTTCTTCTTCTACACAAGAAAATAAGAAGAAAAAAAAATCTCAAATTTCAAGAGAGAAAAAGAAGCACCATCTGTTCCCCGACGGATCCAATCGTCGAAACACGGACTGCAAATATATCACCAAAAACCCACCTAATGCATTTCCACCCGCTCCCGGATCCGCAGACAACGGAGCGAAAGGCGTCAGCTTCACCCTTCTCGCCTCCTCCCCAGACTAAGATCCGCCCTTCCCCAGCGTGAACGCAGCCGGCATCGCCCTCGCCCTCGCCCTCGCACTCGGTGGTGATCACACGGAGAGCGCTCGCCAAAGGGCTCTCACACGCCCCTCTTAATTATCTCTCTCAGATCATGAAATTAAGATAGCTCTCCAATTAAAAAGAGCTCTGCGATGACTATTTACTAAACAACCCCTCCCTAATCATTAAACACACTCTAACCCCTTCCAAAACCCAACAATTACGGCCAACGATGGCGTATATGAGCTGGAGGCAAACTCTCCGGGGGGCGATCAGAAAGAATGCATCGGCCAAAAAAGGATTAAACATTTAGGTAGAGAAAACAGCGGAAGCGGAAGATAATTATTATTGACGTCACGTCGCTGTCATGGACTCTGTAGAAGTGGCTTGGCAGTGGAAGTATGTTGGGGACGAGGATCCGCTGTTCCCTTCGCCGCATCAATCATCTTGCAATGGGTCCGTCCAGGCGACGCGTGCGGAATCTGACGGGCACACGGCCAATCTCTCGCGGATCCGCAGGACTCGGAGATCCGCAATTCCGCTGCTTCCGCACATCGATCGTCGTGGCCTCACTGGATTTTTTTCATTATTTAATTCAGAATAAAAAAAAGAAGGAAATTTAGCTTTTTTTTTTTTTTAAAAAAATATTATTAAATTAATTTTGTAACTTTTTGGGATGTTTATGTCGTAACTTTTCTTCAATTATTCATCGGTGACAGAACAGGAAGAACAAACGTCCAAAACGCATGAGACAATGTCTCTTGTTACTTTCATGGTTTTGTTTTTTTTTTAAAAAAAAAAATAATAATATTAAAGCTGTATAATTTGTGGCCGACTTGATAACCTACTTCCTTAATATCTCCATTAAAAAAAATATTTATAAATGCTATAATTATAGTGAGTGTTCTATGCAATAAATTGATCAACAATATTTTTTAAAAAATATTAAAATAGTCTCTCATTTATAATTTAATATCCAAAATACCCCTCGACCTCTATCATCCATTTTAAAAATAAAAGTATGGTAAATCTGAAATATTGATTCAAGATATACTCTTTAGAGTAATTTCGATCAAAACTTCTTTAAGATGATGTAGATTTAGTCAAATTGTTTAAACGTGAAATACCAAAGGTATTTTTGAAAGAAGGGAGTTCTTTTTTGAAAGATTTTGAAAAACAAAAGGAGGTTCTTTTGACAATATTAACACTTAAAGGTACTCTTTTGAATTTTTGACAAGAAAAAAATTCATAATATCCTCGTCATTGTTGGTGTGGGGTTGATGTTTGCTTGCTTTTTGCTCCAACTACCTAGCCACCTATTTCTTGAAGCTTGGCTTATTGCTCCTAAGCACTCGCTCGCCACTCATTAACAATTATTACAATCTTTGAGTCCTCCCCATCAACAGAGCTAAGGGAGAAAGTGGAGATCTAACCTAGTTCTCTAAGGACATAGTTTGTCTACCTAATCTCTAGAGAGAATAGTGAAGTGTCATATTCAACTATTCCAATATGGCGATAGAAATTCTAT
Source organism: Zingiber officinale (assembly GCF_018446385.1). NCBI lineage: Eukaryota > Viridiplantae > Streptophyta > Magnoliopsida > Zingiberales > Zingiberaceae > Zingiber > Zingiber officinale. Next base: position 137,331,229 of record NC_055993.1, read on the forward strand.
TTAACTTAGCTTCATCTAAGCTGAAGATACTTAGGGAGTGTTTGGGAGAGCTTTTGTATATTTAAAAGTGATTCTTATATAAATTATTTTGAAGTTAGTGACAAATTAAAGTATGGAGTATTTGAAAATAGAACTAAAAAGTTAATACAAGGTAACATTGAAGTGTTTGATGAATAATTATTTCCTAGTTTAATTTTTAGTTAAATGACAAAATATTATTAAAATATAAAAATTAATCTTTTTTAATTATCTAAATAGAATTTTGATACACTATTTGTTTATATAATTATTATTATATTTTAGTTATTGTATCAAATTTCTTTATAATGAATATATATATATATATATATATATATATAATCAAAAAATAAAAAATGACAAAATTTATATAAATACAAAAAATATGTATAAAAAAATTTCTAGAAATACAAATTATATAAAAAAAATATAATATATTATTTAAAAATAAATATTACAGAAGTACAGTGGTAATTATATAAAATGATAAATTTAATAAGGATATAAATATCAACTTTTAATTTTAGACCATAAATAAAAAAAAAATAGAAGTAAGAAAAAATATCAAGTTGTTACTTATTTTTGAGTAAAAGTTATTGAACTTGAAATAGAAGTTAGACATTCATAAACATTAAAAAGTGTTTCTGTGTTAACATGTTTAATTAAAAGTTATTATTAATTATCTTGATTATCTATTTAAGATTATATTATTTAGTCTTGTTTGATTTGAATAATGAATAATTTTCAGAGCATATAAATATAATCCAGAATGTAATTAATTTGGATGTGTGAGGTTTTATTTGATTCTTAGTTAAAAAAAAATATTTTTTCCAAAATAAATATTCAAGATTGAATCAAATAATATCAGAATATATTTTTTTTATAATTTTAATTATGAATGATAATTTAAATTAAACACATCTTAATACTTACCTAGAACATGAATGAATATCCTTGGGTCAACAAATTGTCACCTAAATACTCGTGGTTCGAATCTCAATTACAACGTATTTTAAAAAAAAATGTCTTCAAATGAGAGGTGTAATCAAAGGATGTTAAGTTTTATGCTTCTCCGAACCGGTTACTCCAGGGATAATTAATGAGGCTAACTGAGATTATTATTTTTGTCATCGGATATCCACCATTCAAATTTCAGCTATGACATATTTATAAGAATTTTTTCTTTAAATAAATGGTATAATCAAAAAATATTGAATTTATAGACTGATCGACACTTTCTAATTTATCTCGAAATTATCAATTTTTTTTTTATTTCGGGACATGAACGAACATCTCATTATCTTTTTACGTTAAATCTCTGGACTTGTTTGCTCGATCTTCAAATTAGGCCGACCGGAAATGTTGGATCGCTATGTCAAATCATGTGGGTATCTTCTTGACCTGACCCGACCAGATCCGACCAGACTCCAAACTTATCGTCATCTCCCTAATTCTACAACACGCGAACAGTGCACGTGAATTAAAAGGTGATTAGACAAGAGATGATCAAATGTCTTCGTCAAATTGACTGGAGATGAGTTAATTATTTTATTCGGCCTTCTGTGTGCACGTGATCATGATGCAATTTCTTTATTATCCTTCATTAATTTAAATGGGCAAAAAAAGTCTAAGAATGATTGTTTTTGTGGGATCATTTTCTACGTTATAGATATAATAAAGTGAGTAACTTTGCTTTGAAAAAGAAAGGTTGAATTGATTATAATGAACAATGTGTTTCTTTGGGAGAACCATGAGGGAATAAAAAAACTTCATTGTTTACTTAAGGGAAGAAAATATTGGATGAGTAAGGGAAAAGTTCTCTCCTTTTCTTGAAACAAAGGATCCCTTTGGTTGACAAAAAAACAAAAGAAGATGTGTTAGGAAAGGTGAGTGAAAAATCTATGGAAAATGGATTGTAATGTGTATGGGAGTTTGGTTTCATGTTGGAGTTTCATGACATGAAGGTCGGTTTAAATTGAATCACAAGTATAGATATTGCGATTACATCCATGTCCACAAGTGGATGTAAATTTAAGGATCGGATTGTATTAAACTCGAATAACTAGAGAGTGAGTGTGACTTGTGAGCATAGAAGTTAGAATTGTCCGATCAATTAACAATTTTATCAATTGATCCTTCAATTGTTCATATCTACTCAATTGTGTAATGAATGTATTAATAAACGATTTGAAATGATCGGACGTAAATAGCGGATCTATAACCGCCTAAGTGGAAAAGACACTAATTACTAGACCTGCTCACGGGTCGGATCCTAATAGGACCTGCCCCTGGCTCAAAATAGGGTCAACGGACCGGTTACTCATTCCTCCAAGTCGTTGGGCTGGTTATTTGTTGACCCGGATAGCTAGACATGTTATCCGTTGACCTAAGTTGCCGGGCCTGAACCATAACTAGCCTGGCTCGCCAAACTTGCGATTCCAATCGTTGAGTCGATTATGGGTCGGTTACACGTTGACCCGCCAGACCGGTTACAGATCAAAAACCCAATTGACTGTCGAATCATTGGTTCGATGGGATTTTTTTGTTTATTGGTTCTGATCGTTGAGAAGGGGTTTTGTATTTTTTTTAAAATAGTTGAGATTATTTTAACAATTTTTTAATTAATGACTACAATTTAATATCTGCTACTTTCCAAACTCTATAAATGAGAAGTTCATTTCGTCATTTAC